>NC_084611.1:58464278-58611778 GCF_033978795.1 Nerophis ophidion | reverse complement strand
TTGCAAGTCTTTTTACATTTTGTCAAGTCGAGTCTAAAGTCATCAAATTCATGACTCGAGTCTGACTCAAGTCCAAGTCATGTGACTCGAGTCCACACCTCTGATACACACATATATATATATATATATATATATATATATATATATATATATATATATATATATATATATATATATATATATATATATATATATATATATTAGGGGTGAGGGAAAAAATCGATTCGAATTTGAATCGCGAATCTCCCGTGGTGCGATTCAGAATCGATTCTCATTTTTTTAAAATAGATTTTTATTTATTTATTTTATTTTATTTCATTTATTTATTTATTTTATCAATCCAACAAAACAAAACACAGCAATACCATAAAAATGCAATCCAATTCCAAAACCAGACCTGACAAAGCAACACTCAGAACTTTAATAAACAGAGCAATGGAGGAGACACAAACACGACACATAACAAACCAAAAGTAGTGAAACAAAAATAATATTATCAACAACAGTATCAATATTAGTTGTAATTTCAGCATGGCAGTGATTAAAAATCCCTCATTGACATTATAATTAGACATTTATAAAAAAAATTAAAAAAGAACAATAGTGTCATAGTAGCTTACACTTGCATCGCATCTCATAAGCTTGACAACACAATGTGTCCAATGTTTTCACAAAGATAAAATAAGTCGTATTTTTGGTTCGTTTAATAGTAGAAAAAAATAATAATTTTGTAATCTGTTGATAAAACATTGTCCTTTACAATTATAAAAGCTTTTTAAAAAAATATACTACTTTGCTTGCATGTCAGCAGACTGGGGTAGACCCTGCTGAAATCCTATGTATTGAATGAATACAGAATCGTTTTGATTTGGAAAAATATCATTTTTGAATCGAAAATCGGTTTAATCGAAAAAATCGATTTATAATCGAATCGTGACCTTAAATCAAATTGTGGGACACCCAAAGATTTGCAGCCCAAATATATATATATATATATATATATATATATATATATATATATATATATATATATATATATATATATATATATATAAGAGAGAGAGAGTTAGAGAGAGAGAGAATATATATATAGAGAGAGAGAAATATACGCACGCATATATTGTGACAATCTGCTGTACAATGTGTGTGTGTTTGGGTCCTATTTTTAGGAACACTAATCCAAAAACTTATGGTAATGTCGGATTGAATTCTTAAAACATTATGTCAGACCGCCTTAAGAAACGGAATGGAATTCAAAATTTTCTATTGAATGAGACACCCATAATGTGGGATTTACAATATTAAGTATGAAGGACAAAACACTAAATATTGACAACAAATGAACGTCACACCGCCTCTCCATCCACATATTTTACAATCAAGCGAAATGCAACAAAAATGCAACAAACACGGCAAAATATGAATGCGAAGGGTAAAAAGAATAACCCACCTACAATCTGATAAACACTAATATCACTTTTCTTGTAGAATTTTGTTGTAAAAATCTCCTTCCGCGTCTTTCCTTGACACCCTAATTTCAGGCCGCTCTGTGGAAACGCTCCCTACCCACATTGCTTGATGCCTGGTCTGAGCTGCTGTGACTTAGATTACCATAGTAACTAATTAGATGACCATAGTAACTAGTATATATTTCAAAAGCGCAGATTCCAACCATTGAAATACTTTGTATAGTTCAAGACTTCCGCTCATTTGAAAACATGACTGCACATCATTATGTGGATGGAGTGCTGGCTGTCCAAAGTCAGGACCCGGGGTGGACTGCTCACCTGCTATTCTTAACATCTTAAAGATCTAAAAAAATTATTAGGGAATATCCGGCGGGCCAGATTGAAAAGCTTAACGGGCCTCAGGTGGCCCCCGGGCCTTAAATTGCCCAGGTCTGGACTAGAAGTTAGAATAGTGTCCTGAGTTGGGTAATACAACCAAGAACAGCATCTTCGTTCTTTGAGTCGTATCTTAGGCATTTTGTCATAATTAACTAAAAATGGCAGACTCGGCAGTTTGCGTAGTTTTTCCCATATATGGATAATTCCCGGACAATGTTCCCAATGTTGATGTCACCAATTGTGCACATTGCAAACGAACTGTTTGGAGGAAGTATGAAGGAACACCATATTGTTTTATAAATATCTCCTCAATGTCTTCATGCTTTGATTCCAAATGTACGACAGCAGGTACAAAGAGGTAATAATGTTTGGAGGCCCCTTTAATAGTTTGAAAATAGTTATTTGAAAATATTGTGCTAAAAAATGACTACTATTCAATATTATTATTAAGGTAAATAAAAAAGTATACCATAAATCAACCACTTCATTAAAATACATTCGCACATCCTGGGTAATTCCTTTAAGTTAGAACTGGGCTTCCAAGTGCTGAAACTCCCAAATATTTTGTATTATTAATATTTTTATTAATAATAAAAGATAATTATAACAAAGGTATTGAAATACGGGACTGTTTATTTTTACGTGAAACAGTTTTTACCTCTAGTAAGGTGCCTGGCCTGTGGGACGCTGCAGGGTAGTGGACGACCTCCTGCACCTCATCCCGAGGACGGTCAGAGTTCTTACCAAAAATGACTTGGTCATTACGGGAGCCAGGTGGCAAGGAAACAAAGCAGTCACATGACATAGGATCCCCCGCCATCCTAAAAATAAGAAAATAGAAAAGACCTCAAAATTCCATGTAATGCGTGTAAGATTATCCATCCATTTTCTACCGCTTATTCCCTTTTGGGGTCACGGGGGGCGCTGGTGCCTATCTCAGCTACAATCGGGCAGAAGAGGGGGTACACCCTGGACAAGTCGCCACCTCATCGCAGGGCCAACACAGATAGACAGACGACATTCACACTCACATTCACACATTAGGGCCAATTTAGTGTTGCCAATCAACCTATCCCCAGGTGCATGTCTTTGGAAGTGGGAGGAAGCCGGAGTACCCGGAGGGAACCCACGCATTCACGGGGAGGACATGCAAACCCCACACAGAAAGATCCCGAGCCTGGGATTGAACCCAGGACTGCAGGACCTTCGTATTGTGAGGCAGACGCACTAACCCCTCTACCACCGTGAAGCCCCACGTGTAAGATTATATAGTTTGAAAAGGATTTGCAAGTCATTGCATTCTTTTTTTATTTACGATTTTCACAACGTGCCAACTTCACTGGTTTTGAGTTTTGTAACAAATGAAATTAATTTGGCATAATTTGGCGTGTAAGATTATGCCAAATTAATATAATTTGTTACAAAACTCAAAACCAGTGAAGTTGGCACGTTGTGAAAATCGTAAATAAGAAAGGAATGCAATGACTTGCAAATCATTTTCAAACTGTATTCAATTGAATACACTGCAAAGACAAGATACTTCACTGGTAAACGTTGTTATATTTTGCAAATATTAGCTCATTTCGAATTTGTTGCCTGCTACTTGTTTGAAAACAGCTGACACAAGTGGCAAAAAAAAAAACTGAGAGAGTTGAGGAGTGATCATCAAACACTTATTTGGAACATCCCACAGGTGAAGAGGCTAACTGGGAAGAGGTGGGACATAATCGGGTACAAAAACATCTTCCATGAAATGCTAAGTCATTTACAAACAAGGACGGGGCGACGGTCAACACTTTGTGAACAAATGAGTGAGCTAATTGTCGAACTGTTTAACATTTCTCAGCTGCAAAGAATTTAGAGATTTCACCATCTACGGTCCGTGATATCATAAAAAGGTTCAGAGAAATTGGAGAAATCACTGCACGTAACCGGCAATGGCCGTGACCTTCGATCCCTCAGCAGTACTGCATCAAAGACCGACATCAGTGTGTAAAGGATATCACGGCATGGGCTCAGGAACACTTCAGAAAACCACAGTCAGTAACTACAGTTTGTCGCAACATCTTTAAGTGCAAGTGAAAACTCTTCTATGCAAAGAGAAAGTAATTTATCAACAACACCCAGAAACGCTGCCGGCTTCGCCGGGCCCGGGCTCATCTAAGTTGGACTGATGCAAAGTGGAAAAGAGTTCTGTGGTCTGACGAGTCCACATTTCAAATTGTTTTTTGGAAATTTTGGACGTCGTGTCCTCCGGACCAAAGAGGAAAAGAACTATCCGGACTGTTATAGGCGCAATGTTCAAAAGCCCGCATCTGTGATGAAACGGGGGTGTCAAGGCATGGGTAACTTACACATCTTTAATGTCGAAAGGTACATAAAGGTTTTGGAGCAACATATGTTGCCATCCAAGCAATGTCTTTTTCATGGGCGCCCCTGCTTATTTCAGCAAGACAATGCCAACCCACGTGTTGCAACAGCGTGGCTTTGTAGTAAAAGAATGCGGGTACTAGACTGGCCTGCCTGTAGTCCAGACCTGTCTCTCATTGAAAATGTGCGGTGCATTATGAAGTGCAAAATACCACAACGGAGACCCAGGACTATTGAACAACTTTAGCAAGAATGGGAAATAATTCCACCTGAAAAGCTTCAAAAATTGGTCTCCCTCAGTTCCCAAACATTCACTGAGTGTTGTTAAAAGGAAAGGCCATGTAACACAGTGGTAAAAATGACCCTGTGCCAACTTTTTTGCAATGTGTTGCTGCCATTAAATTCTAAGTTAATGATTATTTGCAAAAAAAAATAAAGTTTCTCAGTTCAAACATTAAATATATTGTCTTTGCAGTCTATTCAATTGAATTTATGTGGGAAATAATTTGCAAGTCATTGTATTCTGTTTTTATTTACGAATTACACAACGGGCCTACTTCACTGGTTTTGGGTTTTGTATATGTTTCATTAGCTACTGTCCTTTGTGAGGTATTGACTACCGGCGTTGCCAGACGTAAGGTATTTAACGCTCTGCAAGATGTAGAAGCAGTGTTTTTCAACCACTGTGCCACGGCACACTAGTGTACCATGAGGTATTGTCTGGTGTGCCGTGGGAGACTGTCATTTCACCTAATTGGTTTAAAAATATTTTATTCAAACCAGTAATTATCCATCCATACATCCATTTTCTACCGCTTATTCCCTTTAGGGTCGCGGGGGGCGCTGGTGCCTATCTCAGCTAAAATTGGGCGGAAGACGGGGTACACCCTGGACAAGTCGCCACCTCATCTCAGGGCACCAGTAATTATAATCCTTTAATAATGTGCCGTTGTTGAGTGTCTGTGCTGTCTATAGTGCGGCAAAGTAACCGTGTAATACTCTTCCATATCAGTAGGTGGCAGCAGGTAGCTAATTGCTTCGTGAATGTCGGATACATGGTTTGTCCTGCCGAATGAGGGAAGGTAAAAAGGTATCTAATGCTTAAACCAAAAATAAACAAAAAGCGAGTGCCGCTAAGAAAAGGCATTGAGGCTTAGGGATGGCTATGCAAAACAAAACAAAAACTGAACTTGCTACAAAGAAAACAAAAACGGATAGCGTGTGGAGCAGCAGACGGCGTCCACAAAGTACATCCGTACGTGACATGACAATCAGCAACAAAATAGGAGCGCAAGACAAGAACTAAAACAGTACACAGGAAAACACCAAAAATTCTAAGTAACGGCGTGATGTGACAGATCATGACAGTACACCTACTTTGAGACAAGCCATAGTGTTGCATGGTTGGTTATGGTTTAAAATGACATCCAACAATTGCGAGAACTACTTTTTACTGTCATTGGGGCCCATTCAGCAATAAGTCCCTAACTTGTCCTTTTATCTTTCTTCCTAAGTGATTTCCTAAGAGGAGTCCACTCAAATTCATGACGTGTTCTTAAACGGCCAAATTGTTCCCACCTGCTGTTCTTAAGTTGCTGAATGCCAAATGGTTAGCGTGTGCTTGTCTATCATACTTTGCATATAAACACGCTCTTATTTCCCCAATATGCATATGTAAAGACCCTTAATTCCAAAATTTGTATAGGTAAACATCCTAAAGTCCCCATAAAAGGGCACAATTCCGGCGGAAAAGCCGAACATCAAACACACGGACAAGACACAAACAGATTACAGAAGAGAAATTCGTATTATCCCACGGGGGAAATACATAATGTCAAAACGTAAGTTTAAGAAAGGGGGGACTGCTGAGGTAGCCCCGAAGCGGAAGAAAAACTGGTTTGAGTTCAAAAATTGAGGTTCTACTGCAGGAAGTGGAGAAAAACAAAGTAGTGATCCTCAGCAGTGCAAACTCTGGGTTTAAGGGCACATATAAAGCTAAGATCTGGGGCACTATAACCGATGCAGTAAACATGGCGTCAAGCGTCGAGGTCCGCAGAGTTTTGTGTGTGTGTGTGTGTGTGTGTGTGTGTGTGTGTGTGTGTGTGTGTGTGTGTGTGTGTGTGTGTGTGTGTGTGTGTGTGTGTGTGTGTGTGTGTGTGTGTGTGTGTGTGTGCGTGCGTGTGCGTGTGTGTGTGTGTGCGCACAGTATTTCGAAATCATATTAATCTAACATTAGACAATAGAAGTAAGGGAACTTGTCGCACTTAAGAACAATAGGCCACCCTAAGAGTGCTCTGGAACACTCAGAGATTTTGTTGTTACCTACGTACAAATCCCAGCTAAGAAAACATTGGTGAATACAAAAATCTCCTTAAAAACTTCGTAAGTGGGTCTAAGAACAAAATTTGTTCTTAAGAACGGTTGCTGTATGGGGCCCAATATAGGCTGCTGAGTTTCATTTTTTTATGTTTTCTGCAAGTGGTGTACCTCGGGATTTTTTCAATGAAAAAAATATGCCTTGACAAGGGCTGGGTGATATATCGATATACTCAATATATCGCGGGTTTGCGATATAGAAAAGGACTATATTGTGATATTCGAGTATACATTCTCACGCAGTTGCTTTTAGCTGCTGGCATTACACTACAGGCTCTTCCCACTCTGTGTTGTCTCTCCTTCTTACACACAGCAAGCGCACCTTCTTTCATACGTCACATACGTATACGTCCTCATGGAGCAGAGAGGTAGCAGCATGGGTAATGTTAGCTGTGGTGCCAGTGGTAATACGAGAGAAAGAAGGTGCGAGTATGGAAAGAAATGAAGGAAGAATTAATTCCCAAGAAAAACAGCAGGGGGTCCATCGTCTGGCGGTGATTTGGATCTATGTGGGAATATGTCGAACAGACAACCGTAATTTGTCAAGTGTGCGGCAAAAGCATTGCTACAAAAAGTAACATTACTGCTAATGTGTATCATAATTTGAAAAGTCACTGCTAGAGAATGAAGAGTGCTTACTCTGCATATCAATATCTCCATTCGGTGCCACACCAATAAAATGCCGAGACAACCATTTCCAGATCAACACCGTATGAAAAAAAGAGTGAACAACATAAGGAGATAACGTCCGCAGTAACCCGCCACATAGCAATTTGATTTCCTATTAGGCAGGTCATTTTTATTTGACAGTTATTGAAATATCTTGTGTGACAACATGCACAAAAGTGCACTTTATTTGTTTTAAACTATTGTAGTGGCGTTCTGTACAAAAAAGTACACCTTAATTTAGTATTGTTTTGATATGTCATCTTAGTGACATCATGCAAAAAAGTGCACTCATAGCTTGTTTTAAAATGTCTCTGACAATCTTGCACTTTCTGTTTTGAAATGACATGAATGTTTGTGCCACTGCTTAATAACTGTTTAATAAATACAGTTTTGGTCAATTGACTTAGTTGTGATTTCCCTCTCTGCATGAGAGCTTAAAATGAGCATATATTAATGCAGTATGAACAAGAATGTTTTAATGTAGACACATAGAATCATCATACTGGTGTTTATTGTGGGTTTGTATACATTCTCACCCAGTTGCTTTTAGCTACAGGCTCTCATCGCTCTTTCTTGTCTTACCTTGTCACAAAGAGCAAGCGCACCTTCTTACATACGTCACATACTGTCACGTCATACGCCACATACGTATACGCCCTCGCAGAGCAGAGAGGTAGCAGCATGGGTAACGTTAGCTGTAATGCTAGCGCAGCCGTGCGAGTGGTAATACGTGAGAACGAAAGTGCGAATCTGGTAACAAATGACGGAAAAATTAATTCCCAAGAAAAACAGCAGGGAGTCCATCGTCTGGCGGTGGTTTGGCTTCAAATGGGAATATGTCAAATAGACAACTTTAATTTGTCAAGTGTGGTGCACAAGCTTTGCAACAAAAAGTAACATTACTGCTAATATGTAGCATAATTTGAAAAGTCACCTGCTAAAGGATGAAGAGCGCTTACTCCGCATGTCAACATAAATGGGTTGTACTTGTATAGCGCTTTTCTACCTTCAAAGTACTCAAAGCGCTTCGACACTACTTCCACATTTACCCATTCACAAACGAGCTGCCATGCAAGGCGCTAACCAGCACCCATCAGGAGCAAGGGTGAAGTGTCTTGCTCAGGACACAAAAGACGTGACGAGGTTGGTACTAGGTGGGGATTGAACCAGGGACCCTTGGGTTGCCTACAGCCACTCTTCCACTGCGCCACGCCCTCCCAACGTTCAGTGCCACACGCAAACATTTCCAGATCAACACCGTATGAAACAAATAGTGATTTTTTTTTTGTGTGTGTTTTTTTTTTCTCTGCATGGAAGCTTAAGATGAGCATATATTATTGCAGTATGAATTAGAATGTTTAATGTAGATACAGAGAATCATCATACTGCTGTGATTATATGTATCAAGTGTTAATTCAAGGCTAAGGCAAAATATCGAGATATGCCGTATTTCCTTGAATTGCCGCAGGGCATATAGTATGCGCCTGTCTTGAATTACCGCCTGGTCAAACTCGTGACGTCACGAGTGACACTTCCCCTGTCATCATTTTCAAAATGGAGGAGGCTGATTTCAATACAGGTAATTTGAAATCGCATAAAGGGAAGAAGATTAAGAGCTATTCAGTAGGATTTAAGGTACAAGCTTACATCACACTCAAATTTTTACTGCATACCTTTGGTAAGTGCCGGAGTGAGAAGAGGTTTTAAAATAATTAGCGCATGCTAACTTTTACCGCATGCCTTTGGTAAGCGCAGGAGTGAGAAGAGGTTTTATATTAATTAGCGCCCCGGCAGCAATTCAAAGAAATACGGTATATCGTGTATCGCGATATGGCCTAAAAATATTGCGATATTAAAAAAAAGGCCATATCGCCCAGCCCTATACTGGTGTGATTATATGCATCAAGTGTTAATTCAAAGCTAAAATATCGAGATATATATCGTGTATCGTGACATGGTTTAAACATATCGAGATATTAAAAAAGGCCATTGAAAAACACTGGTTGAGGCAATATATATATATTTTAAACCCCTTAATATGAGTTTTAATACATGTCTGTCAGCAAACCTGCACGGTGCCTGATGCTGTGCATTGCCTTTTTACAGCCAAGTGGGGGTGCCATACTGCCGGTGTCATCTTCTCTAAACCCTGAGGAGTTTATTTCATGGGAAAACAGCATTATAATCTACACTAAACACGGTCTGAGCTGGATTCGTCATGTTTTACTGGGGCAGATGGTCCTGACCAACGTCAAATTTGATGTGTTCAATGAGTTTTCTTAAAATACATCATATGTAAGCTTATGGTACGATAACGTGTCTTTTTTCATCTGGCAACGCCTGCTAGTAAATACTGCGAGCCTCGCTAATTCGAATGCGTTTTCCACATGAAGTGTATAGCAGAAGAATCTGGAAAAACGCAGACTTTTGTCTTTCGCACATGGAACGAATCGGGATTAGGGGCCAGTCTCGGTGACTTTATTGGAGGTAATCTGCACAAATCCGACGTCTTGTCGCATTTGCGTCAACGAGACGCTTTTAAAGTCGTCAATAAACGACCAAAATAAGAGTTTATGTCCGAAATGTTACTGATTAAAGTTGAAGACAAACACTCTCCGTTTCCTCGTCCTTCTGGAGCCGTAACCCTGTAGCCTACCTTCATGCCATTTCGCCATTTTTTTTTTTTGTCTGAGTGATACATTGCCAAATTCAAAGAGTGTGTAAACTATCGCGACTGGCTACAGCAAATGAACATAATTACATAAAACAGTTACCTTTACGTTATTGTGAGCGAGCGCTGACAGCTAGCTGGGAGAGTGCAGGTTGGAGACACGCGAGTCACGTGACCTCGAAATCCTTACATAGACTGTCCAAAGTGCCAACCCCCCCCCCCCCCCCACACACACACACACACTTAGTTTCCAATTTGCATATTCCAAAAAAATACATTTCCATCCATTTACTACAGCTTATTCCCTTTCGGGGTCGCGGGGGGCGCTGGCGCCTATCTCAGCTACAATCGGGCGGAAGGCGGGGTACACCCTGGACAAGTCGCCATCTCATCGCAGGGCCAACACAGATAGACAGACAACATTCACACTCACATTCACACACTAGAATACAATGAAACATAAAACGGCAAAAATTGAGAAGGTTGAAAAAAGGAGAGGCAAAAAAGAAAAAGTGGAGGAAAAATGTTAAATGTTAATACTTAGAATAATAACACTAATAGGACCAATGTTGTTGCTTTTTACTTACAACACAAAGTTGAGGCATGCTTGCCAACCTTGAGACCTCCGAATTCGGTAGATTGGGGCCGAAGGTGTGTTTAAGGGGGGAGGAGTATATTAATAGCTAGAATTCACTGAAATTCTAGTCTTTTACATATATATATATATATATAT
Organism: Nerophis ophidion; assembly: GCF_033978795.1. Taxonomy (NCBI): domain Eukaryota; kingdom Metazoa; phylum Chordata; class Actinopteri; order Syngnathiformes; family Syngnathidae; genus Nerophis; species Nerophis ophidion. The sequence continues at coordinate 58,601,112 of NC_084611.1, read as the reverse complement.
ATATATATATATATATATATATATATATATATATATATATATATATATATATATATATATATATATATATATATACATATATATATACATATATATATATATATAAATATATATATATATATATATATATACAAACCCTGTTTCCATATGAGTTGGGAAATTGTGTTAGATGTAAATATAAAGGGAATACAATGATTTGCAAATCCTTTTCAACCCATATTCAATTGAATGCACTACAAAGACAAGATATTTGTTGTTCAAACTCATAAACTTAATTTTTTTTGCAAATAATAATCAACTTAGAATTTCATGGCTGCAACACGTGCCAAAGTGGTTGGGAAAGGGCATGTTCACCACTATGTCACATCACATTTTCTTTTAACAACACTCAATAAACGTTTGGGAACTGAGGAAACTAATTGTTGAAGCTTTGAAAGTGGAATTCTTTACCATTCTTGCTTGATGTACAGCTTAAGTTGTTCAACAGTCCAGGGTATTGTTGCCGTATTTTACGCTTCATAATGCGCCACACATTTTCAATGGGAGACAGGTCTGGACTGCAGGCGGGCCAGGAAAGTACCCGCACTCTTTTACTACAAAGCCACGCTGTTGTAACACGTGGCTTGAAATTGTTTTGCTGAAATGGGCAGTAAGCGTTCATGATAACGTTGCTTGGATGACACCATATGTTGCTCCAAAACTTGTATGGACCTTTCAGCATTAATGGTGCCTTCACAGATGTGTAAAATACCCTTGCCTTAGGCACTAATACACCCCCATACCATCACATATGCTGGCTTTTGAACTTTGCGCCTATAACAATCCGGATGGTTATTTTCCTCTTTGTTCCAGAGGACACCACGTCCACAGTTTCCAAAAACAATTTGAAATGTGGACTTGTTAGACCAAAAAACACTTTTCCACTTTGTGTCAGTCCATCTTAGATGAGCTCGGGCCCAGCCAAGCCGGCTGCGTTTCAGGATATTGTTGATAAATGGCTTACGCTTTGCATAGTAAAGTTTTAACTTGCACTAACAGATGTAATGACCAACTGACAGTGGTTTTATTAAGTGTTACTGAGCCCATGTGGTGATATCCTTTACACACCGATGTCGGTTTTTGATGCAGTACCGCCTGAGGGATCAAAAGTCCGTAATATCATCGCTTACGTGCAGTGATTTCTCCAGATTCTCTGAACCTTTTGGTGATTTTATGGACCGTACATGGTAAAATCCCGTAAATTCCTTGCAATAGCTCGTTGAGAAATGTTGTTCTAAAACGGTTCGACAATTTGCTTACAAATTGGTGACCCTCGCCTCATCCTTGTTTGTGAATTACTTAGCATTTCATGGAAGCTGCTTTTATACCCAATCATGGCACCCACCTGTTCCCAATCAGCCTGCACACCTGTGGGATGTTCCAAATAGGTGTTTGATGAGCATTCCTCAACTTTATCAGTATTTATTGCCCCCTTTCCCAACTTCTTTGTCCCTTGTTGCTGGCATCAAATTCTAAAGTTAATGATTATTTGTTTATCAGTTTGAACATCAAATATGTTGTCTTTGTAGCATATTCAACTGAATATGGGTTGAAAATGATTTGCAAATCATTGTATTCCATTTATATTTACATCTAACGCAATTTCCCAACTCATGTGGAAACGGGGTTTGTATATACAACTACCGTTCAAAATTTTGGGGTCACCCAAACAATTTTGTGTTTTCCATGAAAAGTCACACTTATTCATCACCATACGTTGTGAAATGAATACGAAATAGAGTCAAGACATTGACAAGGTTAGAAATAATGATTTTTATTTGAAATAAGATTTTTTTTACATCAAACTTTGCTTTCGTCAAAGAATCCTCCATTTGCAGCAATTACAGCATTGCAGACCTTTGGCATTCTAGCTGTTAATTTGTTGAGGTAATCTGGAGAAATTGCACCCCACACTTCTCGAAGCAGCTCCCACGAGTTGGATTGGTTGAATGGGCACTTCTTGCGTACCATACGGTCAAGCTGCTCCCACAACAGCTCGATGGGGCTCAGATCTGGTGACTGCGCTGGCCACTTCATTACCGATAGAATACCAGCTGCCTGCTTCTTCTCTAAATAGTTCTTGCACAATTTGGAGGAGTGTTTTGGGTCGTTGTCCTGTTGTAGGATGAAATTGGCTCCAATCAAGCGCTGTCCTCTGGGTATGGCATGGCATTGCAAAATGGAGTGATAGCCTTCCTTATTCAGAATCCCTTTTACCCAGTTCAAATCTCCCACCTTACCAGCACCAAAGCAACCCCAGACCATCACATTACCTCCACCATGCTTAATAGATGGCGTCAGGCATTCTTCCAGCATCTTTTCAGTTGTTTTGCGTCTCACAAACGTTCTTCTTTGTGATCCAAACACCTCAAACTTGGATTCATCTGTCCACAACACTTTTTTCCAGTCTTCCTCTGTCCAATGTCTGTGTTCTTTTGCCCATCTTTTATTGGCCAGTCTCAGATATGGCTTTTTCTTTGCCACTCTGCCCTGAAGCCCAGAATCCCACAGCCGCCTCTTCACTGTAGATGTTGACACTGGTGTTTTGCAGGTTTTATTTAATGAAGATACCAGTTGGCGAGCTGTGAGGCGTCTGTTTCTCAAACTAAAGACTCTAATGTACTTATCTTCTTGCTCAGTTGTGCAACGCGGCCTCCCACTTCTTTTTCTACTCTGGTTAGAGCCTGTTTGTGCTGTCCTCTGAAGGGAGTAGTACACACCGTTGTAGGAAATCTTCAATTTCTTAGCAATTTCTTGCATGGAATAACCTTCATTTCAAAGAACAAGAATAGACTGTCAAGTTTCAGATGAAAGTTCTCTTTTTTTGGCCATGTCGAGCATTTAATTGACCCCACAAATGTGATGCTCCAGAAACTCAATCTGCTCAAAGGAAGGTCAGTTTTGAAGCTTATGTAACGAGCTAAACTGTTTTCAGATGTGTGAACATGATTGCACAAGGGTTTTCTAATCATCAATTAGCCTTCTGAGCCAATGAGCAAACACATTCTACCATTAGATCACTGGAGTGGAAACGGGCCTCTTCACACCTATGTAGATATTGCACCAAAAACCAGACATTTGCGGCTAGAATAGTCATTTACCACATTAGCAATGTATAGAGAGCGCCACCGCGACCCCAAAAGGAAATAAGCGGTAGAAAATGGATGGATGGATAGAGTGTATTTCTTTAAAGTTAAGACTAGTTTAAAGTTATCTTCATTGAAAAGTACAGTGCTTTTGATTCAAAAATAAGGACATTTCAATGTGACCCCAAACTTTTGAACGGTAGTATATATATATATATATATATATATATATATATAAATATATATGCAATACGAAGTTCCTGAGTAGTCAGGGTTCAATCCCGGGCTCGGGATCTTTCCGTGTGGAGTTTGCATGTCCTCCTTGTGACTGCGTGGGTTCCCTCTGGATACTCCGGCTTCTTCCCACTTCCAAAGCCACCTGGGGATAGGTTGATTGGCAACACTAAATTGGCCCTAGTGTGTGAATGTAAGTGTGAATGTTGTCTGTCTATCTGTGTTGGCCCTTGTCCAGGGCATACCCCGCCTTCCGCCCGATTGTAGCTGAGATAGGCACCAGCGACACCAAGGAGAATAAGCGGTAGAAAATGGATGGATATATATATATATATATATATATATATATAATTATATATATATATATATATATATATATATATATATATATATATATGTATATATATTCAGTGTTCATTTATTTACACATATACACACACATAACACTCCTCTACTCATTGTTGTATTTGAAAGTGCAATGCTTTGCAGCGAGTAGCATCTGTGACATTTAATTCGCATGAATGGAGTGAGTTTAGGGTTGATTTGTCCATCCTTGTTCTATTCTCTGTCACTATCTCTTTTTGGACATTACTACTTGCCGTAGTTTTGAAGCAATGCATGATGGAAATCCGAATGTTGTGTGTCAGTGTATTAACGTGCCGGCTGGAATAAACACATGCTGAGAAATGGCTCTGTGCCTGTCTACTTTATAGGTTATAGATAAACCTATGGATAACGGAGACGTATATGATAGTCTCCTTCTTGTTGTGTGTGCAGTTGCACACTGAGCTCCAAAAGCCGTAGATGTTTTAACGTGACTGAGCCAGTACGCTGTTTATATGGAGGAAAAGTGGATGTGAAGACAGGCAGTCCTCACTAAGGTCTGGCTGGAAATCAGGAGAAATTCGGGAGAATGGTTGTCCCGGGACATTTTCAGGAGAGGCACTGAATTTCGGGAGTCTACCGGAAAATTCGGGAGGGTTGGCAAGTATGAGCTGAGGTGCAAAGAAAAGTACTGGTAAACTCATATTTCATATACTTACACATACTTCATAGTGAAATTGTGTTGATGCCAAATGGTAAACGGTACAGAACAGCAACATACAAACTCAACAGGTATACATTTTCCTTTGTCCCACTGGCAATCAAAGCACTTGACAACAAATTCCTACTGTAATAACTAGATGCAATAATAAGGAGTGCAATATTGGGATAGTGCAATACGGGAGGTGTGCAATATGGGGGGAGTGTAATGTGTGATATCATAACTAACTGATATACCTGTGTGTTGTTCACTGTTGTCACTGTATTGTCGCATGAACTGTATGTGTATATGTATGTTGTGCTGCCTGGGCACGTTTTTGGTGTAGAAGTCATTCCAGGACAGTGGTGTCCAAAATGTGGCCCGGAGCTCCTTTTTATTTATTTTATTATAAAAAGAATGTATTGTTAATAAGATATGCTCTCAGATATTACACAAATTTGCTTTGTCACTGAAATGAATTAATGAACTTATATTATTTTTTGCTTATGGTGAAGATTTATATCCAACTTGGAGAAGGCGAACCTCTAAGTTTAATTAAATAGTGGTATTTCAGTTTAAACACATGATAAGATAAGGCCCTTTAGTTTGATATTCGCATGTGAATTGGATCACTTTTTGTAGGAAAGGAGGCACTAATTGGGACTTCGGTCTTATGGTTGTACAAGGAAGAATGTCATGGCCAGGGCGCATTAAATCATAATAAATCATTGAACATTATTATCCTTTGGTGTCTGTTGCCGTCATCTCCCCTCTATTAAACCCTAACAAGGAAGACAGCGCAGACAGGAAGGACGTCGTTTTAGCTCTATTTATTATATATATATATATATATACACACACACACAACAGAATTGAGTGTGTAAATAATACAAAATGTGTGTGTGTGTGTGTGTGTGTTTGTGTGAGTGTGGGTGTGTTGTGTGTGTGTGTGTGTGTGTGTGTGTGTGTGTGTGTGTGTGTGTGTGTGTGTGTGTGTGTGTGTGTGTGTGTGTGTGTGTGTGTGTGTGTGTGTGTGTGTGTGTGTGTGTGTGGGACTATGTGTATGATTTACAGTAACTGCTGAGTTTTACGTGTGAACAGTCAGTATATAATCAGTGAATAATGTAAACTCACTATACCGGTATGTTTTAGCGCTTTTATGGCGAGTTTACTGACAGATACAAGTAATTACTTTACAGAAATGGCAACATCAGATGGTGAATGTCCCATAACAAGAAGATAGAGAAAAAGAAGAAGCTTATCGACTACAGAGCCAACACGAACTACAAAGGCGGAAATGCGCAAATTTTCAGGATTTATGCAGATCCCAAATTCAGATCAGCTAGTACCAGAGGTTGAGAAAAGTTGCGTTTGCATAATCGTGTAGACTGACCATACGTCCTCTTTACCCCGGACATGTCCTCTTTTGCGGGACTGCCCGTGCGTGGTTTCTTAAAGGCCTAAAATGTCCGGCGTTTTGAGTCAGGTTTGCGTGTATTTTCAAGGTACATACAGGGTTAAGAAGGGGTTAAAAACAAAAAGTGTGAAGGTGTGTGCATGCGCCAACATTCATGAGAGAGGGGCAGAGACAGAGAGAGCGAGAGAGCGACATAGTGGATTGATTGTTAATCAAGGCATAATTGATCAACAGCCATACAGGTCACACTGAGGGTGGCCGTATAAACAACTTTAACACTGTTACAAATATGCGCCACACTGTGAACCCACACCAAACAAGAATGACAAACACATTTCGGGAGAACATCCGAACCGTAACACAACATAACCACAACAGAACAAATACCCGGAACCCCTTGCAGCACTCACTCTTCCGGGACCCTACAATGTACACCCTCCCATCAGATTTGACTATGAAAATCCTTGGTCGAAGACAGCTCTGCGGTCGATGTCAAAAGGGAAGAGCTAGAAATTTTTGGAGGTGCTCATCCATAATGATTTGCCTGAGAATTTGGAGGTGGCAGAGCCACTGGCGTCAGTCCCGCAAGCTATCGTGACAGAAGAGCATATCTTAGCCTATTATAGTCCTTGTTTGTGATGTTGTGTTGTCAAGCAAGTTGTTAAGTGCAGATGTAATCCTTCTGATTATGCCAAGTCAGGATGCCGTCAACTGGATGAACTTGTTAACAGACTACATTTAGTCCTACCATTACTTTACAGTATTATGATTATCATTTTATTTATTTATCAAATAAATTTACCCCCAAAATGCGACTTATACTCCAGTGCGACTTATATATGTTTTTTTTCCTTCTTTATTATGCATTTTCGGCCGGAGCGATGTATAATCCGGAGTGATTTATAATCCGAAAAATGCGGTATATAATGTGAGATATAACAGGACAATGCATACGTTTATCATTTGTTTTCAAAAGGCTTACAAAAAAGTGGGACCCCAACAATTTACTGTGGGACCCCATTTTTATGATTGATGGGGTCCATGGGACCCCACTTTGAAAATTCCTAGCGCCAACACTGCTGTCAACAGAGGAGAAAAATGCTTTATTTGAATAAATATATTATTTATAAAGCAAGTTCAAGTATCATTGGCAAATTTTCACCTCGTTCCGGCCTTGGCGTGCTGCCCGCCTTGGCACGCATATATGTGTCCTCTTTTTGGGATTTCAGAATATGATCAGCCTATTATATGTAGCTTAGAGATGTATTTAATGGGTTTCACTACGTAAAGCGCTTTGAGTCTGTAGAGCAGGAGTGTCAAACTCATTTTAGCTCAGAGGCCGCATGGAAGAAAATCTACTCCCAAGTGGGCCGGGAATGGTATAATCATGACATAACTTAAAAATAAAGACAACCTTCAGGTTGATTACTTTGTTTTACTTCGGCCAAAAATAGAACAAACACATACTGAAAACGTACAAATCACAAATAATCCTCTCTGGACAAAACACTTCAAATTTGTTGAAAATTCTGAGGAAATTGGTTTAATTTCAAAAACACAATGAGCTTAGACTTTGTCTCAGAGTATTGACAAAGCCAGGATTAAACTTTAAGTCACAGTCTTTCTGGGATTGAACAAAAACACAACATGTAAACTCTTCTAGGTATCAAATACCTTATTTGTCATGTCCACGTGTCAATCCAGAGCTAACTTAACAAACGGGGGTGTGACAGTCTCTCGCTGTCGGGGTTCCATGGACCATCAAGGACTGACATGACTGCAAGCAGTTTGTGACTTTGTTTATTTTTTAGTAGTACTCAGTCTCTGGTCGGGTTGCTTTTCAGCTCCTTCCTCTTCCACTGCTCACTCTTCCGGTCGCTTTTCAGCCTCCCGCATCGTGGTCTGTCCCTCATTCTCTGTTGATTTCGCGCTTCATGTGCTCGCGTCTCTCCAGCTCCTTCTGCCCCGTCGTTCTCGGCAGCCGCCCTTTTATTCATTGAGAGGGGATTACACTATTGTGCCCAGTCTGGCGATCCACGCTCCTGGCGTTTATTACGGTGTCGATCCCAGCGCTCCCCGCCTCTCCGCTGGCCCGCCGGACACGCCTCCCCGCCTCGCTGTCGGTCTGCCGGCCACACCTCCCCACAGAAGGTAAAAAATGATTCAAAAGGGTTAAGGTCCCTTTTCTGGTGTTTGACAGAGACATTTTGGGGGGGCCAAATGACGGTGTTCGAAGCAGAAGACATAACACGGCAGGTTTTAAGTTTCATGTGGGTCGAGGACAGCACGGTGGAAGAGGGGTTATTGTGCCTGCCTCACAATATGAAGGTCCTGAGTGGAGTTTGCATGTCCTCCCCGTGACTGCGTGGGTTCCTTCCGTGTACTCCGGCTTCCTCCCATTTCCAAAGACATGCACCTGTGGATAGGTTGATTGGCAAAGCTAGATTGGCCCTAGTGGGTGAATGATGTCTGTCCATCTGTGTTGGCCCTGCGATGAGGTGGCGACCTGTTCAGGGTGTACCCCGCCTTCCGCCCGATTGTAGCAAAGATAGGCACCAGCTCCGCCCGCCACCCTAAAGGGAATAAGCCATAGAAAATGGATGGATGGATGGGTCGAGGAGAACGAGGAGCCACAGTCACCCCTCACTGCATACCTCTTGCTTGGCCCCGGTATAAACATTTTCCTTGCCTAACAGAATTGCTATTGTGACATCCAGTGGACACATTTAGAACAGCAGTTTCTTTGGTTAAAAAAAACAACAACTCATTTTTATACTTGGCAAACTCATCACACGGGCCGGATAAAACCTGTTCACGGGCCTGATCCAACCCGCACGTTTGACACCCCTGCTTTAGAGAAAAGCGCTAAGTACATATAATTCACTTCACTTCACCACTTAATTACAACAATAAAGAAAAAAAATGGGGGAAAAAGCAGTACATTTTTGGATACGCATATTGTTCCGAGCAATGGAGTTAAAAATAGAAAATATGGAATGAATTTCACCCGTGATGGCGCCTACCTGTCGAACGACATCCGCATTCTCTGTGCCATCGCACGCATCTGTCCGAACCAGAATGCAGTTGTTAACAAGTGATGCTCTCTGACTGGCAAAGTAATTAACTGACTTGGAGCGGTGACTCATGTTCCAATTGTATGACAGAAGCTGAATGACAGACATACATACACGTTTTTTTGTCATCTACACAATAGCAGAAAAACTCATTCCAGGGAAGTCTTCTCTTTTGTTTGGAGATTGTATAAGGCACATTCGGAATGCTGTAGGCAACCGAAATTAATTCTTGGGAGTTTTTTAAAGAGACAGAGTGTTACCTGAATGACATTCCGACACTTACACGCCTTTGCCAGCCTTTCATCTGCTTGAGTGTGCTGACAGACACTGCACATCCTGTCTGTCCTTACACACAAACAGTAAAAAAACACCATGGGAAGCAAAAACACACCTGAGCCAAAGGCAAACACGCCTAAATGAGATCTCGCACACACAGAGACACACACACACACACGTAGCGGACAAACATAAGCTGTGACCGACCATATGTTTTGTCAGTGGTGGTTTGCCTTCAGGGCCAGCAAGGCCTTCTCTGCTGACCTACCATAACCAGAAATCATGATCCTGACTAAAAATAAAAGTAATTTATAAATTACTTTCCCTAAAAATCCAAAAGTATTCATATTCTCTTGATGTAATTTTATGCTCCTTCCAATGCTGTTATTTTTAGTTTAGAGTTTGTACAGACCCCGTTTCCATATGAGTTGGGGAATTGTGTTAGATGTAAATATAAATGGAATACAATGATTTGCAAATCATTTTCAACCCATATTCAGTTGAATATGCTACAAAGACAACATATTTGATGTTCAAACTGATAAACATTTTTTTTTGTAAAAATTAATTCACGTTAGAATTTAATGCCATCAACACGTGACAATGAAATTAGGAAAGGTGGAAATAAATACTGATAAAGTTGAGGAATGCTCATCAAACACTTATTTGGAACACACCACAGGTATGCCGGCAAATTTGGAACAGGTGGGTGCCATATTTGGGTATAAAAACAGCTTCTCAAAAAATGCTCAGTCTTTCACAGGAAAGGATGGGGCGAGGTACACCCCTTTGTCCACAACTGCGTGAGCAAATGGTCAAACAGTTTAAGAACAATGTTTCTCAAATTCCAATTTGCAAGAAATTTAGGAATTTCAACATCTACGGTCCATAATATCATCAAAAGGTTCAGAGTATCTGGAAAAATCACTCCACGCAAGAAGCATGGCAGGAAACCAACATTGAATGACCGTGACCTTTGATCCGTCAGACGGCACTGTATCAAAAACCGACATCAATCTCTAAAGGATTTCACCACATGGGTTCAGGAATACTTCAGAAAACCACTGTCACTAAATATAGTTGGTCGCTACATCTGTAAGTGCAAGTTAAAGCTCTACTATACAAAGCGAAAGCCATTTATCAACAACATCCAGAAACGCCGCTGGCTTCTATGGGCCCATGATCATCTAAGATGGACTGATGCAAAGTGGAAAAGTGTTCTGTGGTCTGACGAGTCCACATTTCAAATTCTTTTTGGAAATATTTGAAATCTTGTTATCCGGACCAAAGGGGAAGCAAACCATCCAGACTGTTATCGACGCAAAGTTCAAAAGCCAGCATCTGTGATGGTATAGGGGTGCATTAGTGCCCAAGGCATGGATAACTTATACATCTTTGAAGGCACCATTAATGCTGAAAGTTACATACAGGTTTTGGAACAACATATGCTGCCATCTAAGCGCCGTCTTTTTCATTGACGCCCCCTGCTTATTTTAGCAAGACAATACAAAGCCACATTCAGCATGGCTTTGTAAAAAAAAAAGTGCGGGTACTTTCCTGGCCCGCCTACAGTCCAGACCTGTCTCCCTCGAAAATGTGTGGCGCATTATGAAGCATAAAATACGACAGCGGAGACCCCGGACTGTTGAATGACTGAAGCTCTACATAAAACAAGAATGGGAAAGAATTTCACTTTCAAAGCTTCAACAATTAGTTTCCTCAGTTCCTAAACGTTTATTGAGTGTTGTTAAAAGACAAGGTGATGTAACACAGTGGTGAACATGCACTTTCCCAACTACTTTGGCACGTGTTGCAGCCATGAAATTCAAAGTTAATTATTATTGGCAAAAAAAAAAAAATCAATGAGTTTGAACAACAAATATCTTGTCTTTGTAGTGCATTCAATTGAATATGGGTTGAAAAGGATTTGCAAATTATTGTATTCCGTTTATATTTACAACTAACACAATTTCCCAACTCATATGGAAACGGAGTTTGTATCGAGAGATGTCCGATTATATCGGACTGCATATATTATTGACCGATAAATGCTTCAAAATGTAATATCGGAAATTATCGGCATGGGTTTTAAAAATTTCAGTTTCAATAAGAAAAATTCATGACTTTTTAAAATGCCGCTCTGTACACGGATGTGCCGACGCAATCACATAATATCTATGGCTTTTCACACACACAAGTGAATGCAATTCACACTTGGTCAACAGCCATACAGGTAACACTGAGGGTGGCCGTATAAACAACTTTAACACTGTTTCAAATATGCGCCACACTGTAAACCCACACCAAACAAGAATGACAAACACATTTCGGGAGAACTTCCGCACCGTAACACAACATAAACACAACAGAACAAATACCCAGAACCCTTTGCAGCACTAACTCTTCCAGAACGCTACAATATACACCCCCCCATCGGATTTGACTATGAAAATCCTTGGTCGAAGACAGCTCTGCGGTCTATGTCAAAATGGCAGAGCTAGACATTTTTGGAGGTGCTCATCCATAATGATTTGCCTGAGAGCATGTCCCAAATTCCAAGCTGCTGTTTTGAGGCACGTTAAAAAAGATAATGCACTTTGTAACTTCAATAATAAATATGGCAGTGCAATGTTGGCATTTTTTTCCATAACTTGAGTTAATTTATTTTGGAAAACCTTGTTACATTGTGTAATGCATCCAGCAGGGCATCACAACAAAATTAGGCATAATAATGTATTCATTCCACGACTGTATATATTGGTATCGGTTGATATCGGTACCGGTAATTAAGAGTTGGACAATATCGGAATATCAGATATCGGCCAAAAAGCCATTATCGGACATCCCTATTTGTATCCAATCAGAATCAAGCAAGTTTATGTTGCCATGCCGTACAAAATCTGCTAGGGGCCTTTAGAAACAACAATGCCGACACATTCGGTTGATTGACAATTGCCAATCAGATCACGAGTTGTTGTCAGAAAAACCTTCGAACTAGCCTAACACTGTGATTGGATACTCACTTGGGAGTCCCAAGTGTGTATCCAATCACAAGTTGCGAAAACCGGAAATAGCACCGGAACCAAACGAGCCATAGAAAGCCACAAAAAACTTACCGGTACAATAACCACAAAGATAAAGTGTTTGTCATACACCTAGTAATCCGCTGTGGACAGACGAAGCCAAACAATGCAGGTTAAGCCAGCGGTGTGCGCTCCCGTGAAGGAAAATCCCTTTTTGGCAGGCAATCACATATTGGCACAACCCAGAGTGTCCGCCCTGAGATCGGTAGGTTGTGAGTTCAAATTCCGGCAGAGTCATACCAAAGACTATAAAAATGGGACCCATTACCTCCCTGCTCGGCACTCAGCATCAATGGTTGGAATTGGGGGTTAAATCACCAAATGATTCCCAGGCGCGGCTACCGGTGCTGCTCACTACTCCACTGTGGGAAAGGGTCAAATGCAGAGGATAACTTCACCGCACTTAGTGTGTGTGACAAACATTGGCACTTTAATTTCAACTTTAAAATGGTTTGCTTGCCACTTTCACACGAATCAACCGACTACGACGGTCAGATGAGTGCTACAAGTTGTGATTTCAAGAATTTTATTTCTTAAAGGCCTACTGAAACCCACTACTACCCACCACGCAGTCTGATAGTTTAAATATCAGTGATGAAATATTAACATTGCAACACAAGCCAATGCGGCCTTTTTAGTTTACTAAATTGCAATTTCAAATTTCCCGGGAGTTTTGTCTTGAAAACGTTGTGCAATGATGACGTGTACGCAAGACGTCACGGGTTTTTAGGAAGTATGAGCGCTACGCACACACACAGCTAAATATCGTCTGCTTTAACGGCATAATTATACAGTTTTTTTGGAGAACTGTGTTGCTGAATCTTTTGCAATTTGTTCAATTAATATTGGAAAAGTCACAGTAGAAAGTTATAGTTGGGAAGCTTTAGCCTTTAGCCACACAAACACATGGTGATTCCTTGTTTAAAATTCACGGACGTGAAACTTTACTATGGATCACAGCAAACATGGATTCCAACCACTTGTCAACCAGCAGGTTTCGGTGAGAAAATTGTGGTTAAAAAGTCGCCACTTACCGAATATCAGCTGAGCTTGCGCCTCCCGTACAGCTGCCGTCGACTTCCCCGAAACACTGCGCGTAAACACCCGGCCGTGGACGTACACTTCCGACTATCAGGTACTGTTAAACTCACTAAAACACTAGCAACACAATAGAAAGATAAGGGATTTCCCAGAGTTATCCTAGTAAATGTCTCTAAAAACATCGGAATCCGTCTCAATGCAACGCGATTGCATCACGTTTTTTTAAAATTGTTTTTTTTTCTTTTTTTCTAGTCCGTCGCTATCAATATCCTCAAACACAAATCTTTCATTCTCGCTCAAATTAATGGGGGAATTGTAGTTTTTTTTCGGTCCGAATAGCACTTTTTATTGGAGTCTCCCATTAAAAACAATCTGAATATGTGAGGAGCCCCCACACGTGTGACGTCATCGTCTGCGACTTCCGGTAGAGGCAGGGCTTTTCTCCAGTCGCGAACTTTATTGTGGATGTTCTCTACTAAATACTTTTAGCAAAAATATGGCAATATGGCGAAATGATCAAGTATGACACATAGAATGGACCTGCTATCCCCGTTTAAATAAGAAAATCTCATTTCAGTAGGCCTTTAATTTTTTCATGTTTCATTTGTTTTATACAATTATTTTAACTTTGACAGTGCCACGTAAGATATGTTGTAATTGCTGAAGCGGGTTTATTGAATGTTAAATGCGCCGAAAAAAAATCTGTTTTGTACACTGTTGAGGGGGATCGATGCGCCGTAGTGTGCAACTGGGTTTCTGTATAGTATCTTCAGCTGTGTCCATGTGGTGACACAAATTTTGGTGTTTTGAGAGGTGAAGTCGGACTTCCCTCTCCCCTGCCACTTTGTCCAGCTCCTCCCGTGGTATCCCAAGGCGTTCCCAGGCCAGCCGGGAGAGATAATCTCCCCAACGTGTCCTGGCCTCCTACCGGTCGGACGTGCCCGAAACACCTCCCTAGGGAGGCGTTCGGGTGGCATCCTGACCAGATGCCCCAACCACCTCATCTGGCTCCTCCCGATGTGGAGGAGCAGCGGCTTTACTTTACTTGAGCTTCTCGCCCTATCTCTGAGGGAGAGCCCCGCCACTCGGCGGGGGAAACTAATTTCGGCCGCTTGTACCCGTGATCTTGTCCTTTCCGTCATGACCCAAAGCTCATGACCATAGGTGAGGGTGGAAACGTAGATCGACCGGTAAATTGAGAGCTTTGCCTTCCGGCTCAGCTCCTTCTTCACCACAACGGATCGATACAACGTCCGCATTACTGAAGACGCCGCAGCGAGCCGCCTGTCGATCTCACAATCCACTCTTCCCTCACAATCCACTCTTCCCTCACTCTTGAACTCCTCCACTTGGGGCAAGATCTCCTCTCCAACCCGAAGATGGCACTCCACCCTTTTCCGGGCGAGAACCGTGGACTCGCACTTGGAGGTGCTGATTCTCATCCCAGTCGCCTCACACTCAGCTGCGAACCGATCCAGTGAGAGCTGAAGATCTTGGCCAGATGAGACCATCAGGACCACATCATCTTCATCTGCAAATAGCAGAGACCTAATCCTGCAGCCACCAAACCATATACCCTCAACGCCCTGACTGTGCCTTGAAATTCTGTCAATAAAAGTTATGAACAGAATCGGTGACAAAGGGCAGCCTTGGCGGAGTCCAACCCTCACTGGAAACGGGTCCGACTTACTGCCCGCAATGCGGACCAAGCTCTGACACTGATTACACAGGGAGCGGACCGCCACAATAAGACAGTCCATTACCCCATACTCCCCACAGGACTTCCCGGAGTACACGTTCGAATGCCTTCTCCAAGTCCACAAAGCACATGTAGACTGGTTGGGCAAACTCCTATGCACCCTCAAGGACCCTGCCGAGAGTATAGAGCTCGTCCACAGTTCCACGACCAGGATGAAAACCACACTGTTCCTCCTGAATCCGAGGTTCGACTATCCGGCATAGCCTCCTCTCCAGTACACCTGAATAAACCTTACCTGGAAGGCTGAGGAGTGTGATCCCACGATAGTTGAAACACACCCTCCGGTTTCCCTTCTTGAAGAGAGGAACCACCACCCCGGTCTGCCAATCCAGAGGTCCGGCCCCCGATGTCCACGCGATGTTGCAGAGTCTTGTCAACCAAGACAGCCCCACAGCATCCAGAGCCTTAAGGCAGATCTTATCCACCCCCGGGGCCTTGCCATCGAGGAGCTTTTTAACTACCTCGTTAACCTCAGCCCCACAAATAGGAGTTTTGTAAATACCCTAATCCACTTATTTGTTGAACCAAAATGCACTTACTGACTACAGTGATTTTACAATGTGTGTCAGAAATAACAACACAATACCTGTCATCACCATGATGTTTTACCAGCAAAATAATACAAAACAGCCCTACTGAAACAGAGAAATAACAAACTGTCGAAACTCAACCTCTCCAAAGAGCACACCATTTAAAGAAGCAGGACAATATTTTTAACTGTAACATCTGCACATTTTACATAATTTGGCCACAAAGTTGCCAAAGACATCGAGGGACCGGACAGATATTGATCACATCATCTGAACCAGGCCTTGGCAATTATTTTGACTCAGGGAGCCAAATTAAGAGAAACAAATGTGTCTGGGGGCTGGTATATCTAATTTTAGGTACACTGATACAAAACCTCCCAAAAATGTCTAATTGAATGCTGAAAACGTTATGACAGACCGCCTTAAAAAACGGAATGGAATTTTAATTTTTTTACTGAATGAAACACCCAGAATGTACATAAAAACTGTCACGATGTGGACTTTGGTGCGGTTTGTTTTCCCGTGGTGCAAAGCGACTGAACCAGACACGACGTGAAGGTAATGACATCTTTTAATTAATTTATCAAAAAGTGAAAACAAAAGGCGCTCACAGCGGAGGTACAGAACTTGGCTAAGAAAACAAAAACTATTACTGTAACGCAAGGGAGTAGGTTTGATTTTGAGATTGGTGGGGACACAAAAGTGCTCCAAGGCAGCACTCTGAAAGTTTACTTTTTTTTTTTACATTAGCAATCATAATTTCACGTCATGCAGATGTTATAGGGTAAAGCAACCAAAATGAAAGCAAAGGAGACAACTTGGAAGAGTTTTCATCCTTACTCTTTAGTGTAGGGCTGTAGTGCAACTGTGCATCATACTGTCAATTAACAGCCCACTGTCCATCAACAACATCAGAAATACATTCATGCAATACAACATTGTAAATAAACATAAATGAACTGTAATAATCTTTCCCCCAACTTGTGTTTAAATCACTCACAATTTTTCCCTTCAACTACTTCTTTCTATTGCTGCTTTTGTACTGTAAATATGTGTGTCACTGGTACTCAAATACAAGCAGATTAGTGTCCACTGGTTGTTCCTATTTGAAAGAGCCAAACATATGCCTCCGCCGGGTCTGTAACAGAAATGAGCTGCTGGCCAAAATATGTTGATGCATGACAGATACATTAAGGACAATGACCATAGAGCTTGATGGTACAGTTACTGCCTGAGCAAAAAGGCTTTTACTGAATATGAATATTACTTCATATTAATGAATTATATTTTAGCATTGTAAAATCACATGATCATCTAGTGAGGGTTTATTGTATTTCCACCACTTTGGTATTTTCAAACCGTTGCTAACTTCTACACAAATACATGAAACTAAAAAATCATTTAAAAAATAAAACGGAAAGGTGAAATCCGGCCATCTGATTGGCTGTTAACCGTGGTTTAAATATTCTAAAGCCTTATCACAGCGTAGGCTATCACTCCGCCTCAGGCACGCATGACTGGTATGAATGGAAGTTGTTGTCATGTATCCATGACAACGAACTGTTGCAGTCCGTGGTAAAAGACAGCTGATGTTTTTACGATGTTAAAAAACGGACTAAAGTACTTGAATTCACATGTTTAAGGTTAACTTTCACCTCCAGGGAGGGTTAACAATGGTAAAGGGGACTGAGCATTGACTTTCACCTGAAAAAAAGCAGAGGAAAAGACGAGATGCAGTGCTAATTTGGAGCTAACGTCTGGATAGGTGGGACTAATTTTTCCACAGTGAGGCTATTTTATTGGATAATATGTATTTCTGGTTGAATAAAACTACGTTAAATTGATTGAGTATTCCTATTTCATAATGCCTTTATTTGTAACCGTTTTATAAAAGCAATATATCACTCCAGTCCATGGTATATGCTCATTATAGCACTCTAAGGGGCGTGACTGGAGTGATATATTGTTGAATTATTCAATATTGTTGAGCCTCTATACACCCTTGAAGTAACTTACAGTTTGACTCCTAAAGAAGTCTCTTTTATCCAGTTTTCTTTTCATTGACATCCTTCAAAACCTACAGCACACACGCACGCAAACAGACACAAACACAATGTAAATCACAGCACTGATATTAAAATCCATCTAGCTACCGTGTTGACAACTTACACTTACTTACAACTTACACTTACTTACAAGTTAGAACTTACAACTTACACCAAGTTGCACTGACTCTCGTCCGCTCGCTAACAACTAGCATGTAGGCTAGCTTTTAAAAGCAGAAGGAGTGACAGCGGGGAAAGCCAATCACACGTAAGTTAGCATGAAAGTGGCAACCAATCAGTGAGCGATATTTAGGTTACAGGCGGGACTTCTAGCAGAGACCGACATTTAACCCTTTTTGTGCCATAATCATTGACTAAACATTACGGGCAGCGGTTGTATTGATAGTGACTACACAGTAGCGGCTGGATATTGGTAGGGACGTGTCCCTAGCGTCCCTACCCAATTCTACGCCCTTGCTGTAACGTATACTATTAACATGAAAACATGAACTAAAAAACTCATTAAACTGTGGCTTGAATAAACAAAAAAAGCTTACGTGGCAAGAAAAGAGCAGCATGAACTATGACCTGGACAGAGTACTCAGGGTGTCAAGAGTGCAGAGCATGAATATGATGTCGCCAAGCTAACTGCCTGGCAACTACAGGCTTAAATAGTGGTGACATGATTAACAACACATGCGTGAGTCCAAATGAATCAGTTGCGCGACATGAGAAACTAAAGGGTTGTCATGGAAACAAAACAGTTAGTGTAAAAACAGGAACTGCCAAATTCCAAAAAACAAACAGAACAGAGCCAAACTAAACTGATCAAGACATGACAAAAATAAAGAATTTAGGTTTTACAATTGTAACGGACTTCCTGCCGTCCTCGTGTGGGTTGCGGGGACACCTGATACAAGACGCATCATAGCAGCGTTGGCATTGATTTATTATTTCGACAAATCTTGGCCCTTTGGTCGAGTCACTTTTCAGTGCGCTCCTTCATGCTGCCTGCTGCCGCTGCACACCTTTCGGCGTCCGGGGCTTGCGTCCGCTGCGGGGGTGTGTCATTGCTCTCGTGGTGTGGGTTGTCGTGCTTCTGGTCTGCTGGCCGATGTTTCCTCCTCCGTGCTACTCCCTCGCTCATTCCTCCTTCGCCCTTTTTATACTCTAGCAGCAGATAGACAGACTGTGAGCAGGTGCGTAGTATACGCACCTGTCTTAGATTGGCGCTGCAGTGTCGCTCCGCGTGTGTCACACCTCTTCTTGCCGCCGCATGCCCCGCCTCCCGGCCTCCAGGTGGGCCCGCGCTGCTGCTTTCCGCCCGTTGTCAGCCCGTCGGCGGCCCGTCGGCGGTGTCTCTCCACATACCTCCCCCGCCAGTTCGAGGCCGGGCTCCAGTCCGGGCTAGCGTACTCCCCCCCCACCTTTTCCTCCAGGAGCGGGAAAAAAATTGCTGCGGCCCTCTGATTCCTTTGTCTTTCTTTTCTTTGTCTTCTGTGAGTCTTTCCTTGTCCTCTTCGTCTTCTTTCTTTTCTTGTATTTCTCCAATAATTTTTTCTTCAAGTTCTTCCTCTTCCTGTTCGTCTTCATCACTTTCCAGCAATTCTTCAATTATTTTTTCTATTTTAATTTCTTGAGTTACTTTTTCCCGTTTAAGTTTTTCTTTGTCTTCTTTCAGAATATCTTTAATTATTTCTTCTTCTCTCTCAATTTCTTGAGTTTGAAATTCTTCTTCTTTAACTTCTTTATCTTTAACTTCTTCTTCTTCTTCAATTACTTCCTTTTTATCATCTTTATCTTCATAATCTTCTGGAATTTCTTCAATTATTTATTTTTCTTTATCATTTTCTTGGACTTCCCCTTCAATAACTTCTTTTTCATCATCATCAACTTTAACTTCTTTAACATAAATGTTATCATCATCTTCATCTTCGTCGTAATCTTCCTCATTAACATAAATGTTATCATTAACGTAGACTTCATCATTAACGTAAATTTCATCTTCAACAAAAATTTCTTCCTTATAAACTTCATCTTTCCCGTCATCAACATAAATGTCTTCGTCACCGTAAACTTCTTTTGTGTTGGCCGCCACCTCACCCTGTTGGTCGGTCTGCTCCAGCAGCTCTTCCAGCATTTTTGTCTCCCGGCGCTTCTCTTCGAGCAGCCTGGTGTAACTGGCCAAGAGAGCCCAGATGACGGCGTCGTCCTCCGCTTCTTCAGGTCTTCCTCGGTTGGGCGCCAATGTAACAGACTTCCTGCCGTCCTCGTGTGGGTTGCAGGGACACCTGACACAAGACACATCATAGCAGCGTTGGCATTGATTTATTATTTCAACAAATCTTGGCCCTTTGGTCGAGTCACTTTTCAGTGCGCTCCTTCGTGCTGCCTGCTGCCGCTGCACACCTATCGGCGCCCGGGGCTTGCGTCCGCTGCGGGGGTGTGTCATTGCTCTCGTGGTGCGGGTTGTCGTGCTTCTGGTCTGCTGGCCGATGTTTCCTCCTCCGTGCTGCTCCCTCGCTCGTTCCTCCTTTGCCCTTTTTATACTCTAGCAGCAGATAGACAGACTGTGAGCGTATACTACACACCTGTCTTAGATTGGCGCTGCAGTGTCGCTCCGCGTGTGTCCTGCCTCTTCTTGCCGCCGCATGCCCCGCCTCCCGGCCTCCAGGTGGGCCCGCGCTGCTGCTTTCCGCCCGTTGTCGGCCCGTCGGCGGTGTCTCTCCACAACAATATTTACTATGAACGATATAACACTGAATATTGACAGCATATGAACATCTCACAACCTCTCGATCCACATATTTTACAATCAAGCGAAATGCAACAAACATAGCGAAATATGAACGCAAAGGGTAAAAAACCTCCACCTACAATCTGATATATATGATACATCACTAAGCTTTATAATTTTGTTGTAAAAATCTCCTTTCGCGTCTGTCCCTGACACCCGCATTTCAGGCTGGTCGCTATGAAAACACTGTGTGGAAACACTATCTTGTGGTCTACATCAGTGGTCCCCAACCACCGGGCCGCAGAAGAATTTTTTATTCATTTTTATTTAAAAAAAAAGACACACAAAAAAAAAAAAATATATATATATATATATATATATATTTTTTTTTTTAATTTTTTTTATTAAATCAACATAAAAAACACAATATACACCTACAATTAGTGCACCAACCACAAAAAAATTCCCTTTTTATGACAAAAACGTCCCTTTTTCATGACAAAGAAAAAAGAAAAAAAAACAAAAAAAAAGGACCCATCCCCCGCACCCGGGCCTCGGGACAAATTATTAAGCGTTGACCGGTCCGCGGCTACAAAAAGGTTGGGGACCACTGGTCTACATGACATATGATGGTGGTTCTTTGGTGATAGTGTTGCACATATAATATTTAACAGACCATCTTCAAGTCGCTTTCTGACAGTCGGTTCAGGATGCGCCGTTTTGTGGGCAGTAGTGAAAAAGAAAAAGCTTATCGCCACAGACTACAGTGGCAGACCTGCGCAAATTTTCAGGTCTTTTGCAAATCTCAAATACACATCAGCCGGTACCAGAAGGTAAGAAAAGTAGGTTTTGCATAATATTGCGAAACAAAACGCCAGATAATATGTCTTCTATTGGGTGCCATTTTGCCATAGTATTACTTGTATCTATTCCAGTGGTTCTTAACCTTGTTGGAGGTACCAAACCCCACCACTTTCATATATGCATTCACCGAACCTGTTATGTTTTGTGATCATGTTATATTTGGTTATGTTCTGTCACTTCAAGACTCCATTAGTTCCTGTATTTTCACCCCCTTGTTTTGACACCATTGCAACCCATTAGTTTCACCTGTCTCACGTGTTGGACTCACGCACCTGTTTCAATCATGTCATTATTTTTTAAGCCTGGTTTTTCAGTTGGTCGTTCTGGTGTCATCCATCCATCCATCTTCTTCCGCTTATCCGAGGTCGGGTCGCGGGGGCAACAGTCTAAGCAGGGAAACCCAGACTTCCCTCTCCCCAGCCACTTCGTCTAGCTCTTCCCGGGGGATCCCGAGGCGTTCCCAGGCCAGCCGGGAGACATAGTTTTCCCAACGTGTCCTCGGTCTTGCCCGTGGCCTCCTACCGGTTGGACGTGCCCTAAACACCTCCCTAGGGAGGCGTTCGGGTGGCATCCTGACCAGATGCCCAAACCACCTCATCTGGCTCCTTTCGATGTGAAGGAGCAGAGCTTCTCACCCTATCTCTAAGGGACAGCACCGCCACACGGCGGAGGAAACTAATTTCGGCCGCCTGTACCCGTGATCTTATCCTTTCGGTCATGACCCAAAGCTCATGACCATAGGTGAGGATGGGAACGTAGATCGACTGGTAAATTGAGAGCTTTGCCTTCCGGCTCAGCTCCTTCTTCACCACAACGGATCGGTACAACGTCCGTATTACTGAAGACGCCGCACCGATCCGCCGTTCTGGCGTCATCACCCTGTTTATGACCACTCTGTTTCATGTCATAGTTCATGCTGCCCTGCTCACGTCACCGCAAGTAAGTTTTTGTTTATTAATGCCAGAGTTAGTGTATTTCGTTTCTATGCCCATAGTTCTGCCCTTGTGCTAGTTTTTGTTTTACCTCAGCTTCCCTTTTGCTTGTTTTTGGTTTGGTTATGATTTATAATAAATAAATCATATCCTACCTCACGCTGTCATCCGGAGCTATCCTTTCTGCATTCCGAGAGAACAAACCTTGCAGCAAGCTGCACCCCCGATTGTGACAGAATGAGGGTGTTAAAGGCATAGGTGGGTAGAGTAGCCAGAAATTGTACTCAAGTAAGAGTACTGTTACTTTAGAGATGTATTACTCAAGTAAAAGTAAGGAGTAGTCACCCAAATATTTACTTGAGTAAAAGTAAAAAGTATGTTGGGAAAAAACTACTCAAATACTGAGTAACTGATGAGTAACCTGTTTGTTTAATGATGACAGCAACAAGTAATGCACAAAAACATAAAAATAGCAATGAAAAAATTCAGAGCCAGGAGTATCTCTCAAGCAACTAAAACATTAATATATATTAAATAATATGCTGTATATTTGGTTTTACACTGTATTGAAAAAAAATTTGAAAATGGATTTTACCTTTGCAACCTCATGATACTATTGAATAAGTTTTATTTTCATATATTTAAGATTCTCAATACCCGACCTGTTTTTTGTGCCTTTAAAAAAGATTTAGAACTCTACATTAAAAAACTCAATTTCTAACAACCAAAAAGCTGTGAAAACAATAATACTGTGTTCCAAATTTAAGTTATTTACTGAGATTGAGTGAGCCTATGGCTTTGCACATTGTTTATTTTATATATATATATATATATATATATATATATGTATGTATATTGCATTCTATTTTAGTTACTTTGAATTTACATCCCCCTGGTGGTGTTTAATACGGTTTTTATACTGTTTTGTACTGTTTTTGTACTTACTTTGATTATTATTTTCAACTGTTTGTAAATGTTGAAATTTAAAAATAAAGGTTTTGTGGAAGTCTGCTGCTTCCGGGTTCTCGGGACCACAAAGGACTGACATGACAAGCTTTCATGTTCGACAACATTTATTTTTTTTCCAATAATCTTTTCTGCCTTACAACAATTGTCTCCCTTCAGCATTGTCACTCTCTGCCTTTCGGCATTGTTGTCTGTCCAACTCTCCCTCTCCGCCTCCCGACTGCGGGCTTTTAACAGAACGACAGGTGATTAGATGAACACTTTCAGCTGTGTCATCCACTCACCTGTTGCCAACCTCGAAGCCGGCCCCGCCACACCCCGCTTCCCCGCAGGCGCGCAGGCCACGCCCACCACATACTTCCACCGCCAGACTCAGGCCGGGACGCCGTCCAGCCGCTCCAACTCCCCCCCCTCCTGGAAGAAAGCGGGACAGGAAGTCGGCCACGGCCATCTATGCACCCGGTCTGTGGATCACCAACGGGTGATCCGCGCGTTGGCATCCTTCATGCGGTGGAGCCACTAGAGGAGTTTGTGGTCCAAGCAGAGGCTGAATGAGCGCCCCAGGAGGTAGTATCGGAGGCCCCGACCGCCCATCGGATGGCGAGGCACTCCCTCTCCACTGTGCTGTACCCCGCCTCCCTTTCAGATAGCTTTTGGCTAATGTAAAGGATGGGCCGGTCAATGCCCTCCACCTGCTGGGACAAAACAGCTCCCGGTCCTCTGCCCGACGCGTCCGCCTGCAGACAAAACGGGAGAGAAAAATCAGGCATGTGTAGAACCGGCTCCTCGCAGAGGGCCTTCTTAACCCTCTCAAACGCCTGCTGGCACCGCTCCGTCCACTGGACCAGATCTGGGGCCCCCTTTCGGGTGAGGTCAGTTATTGGGCTGGTCAGGTCCTCAAACTGGGGGGTTAAACCTCCGGTAGTACCCCGCCAGACCCAAAAACAGCCTCACCTCTTTTTTCGTCTTGGGGGTTGGGCAGGCCGCAATCGCCGCCGTTTTATCTGCCTGCGGCCGCACCTGCTCTCTTCCCAAGTGGTACCCCAAATACTGTACTTCCCTCCGGCCAACTGCACACTTCGCCGGGTTGGCGGTGAGGCCTGCCTGCCTCAGGGACTGGAGCACTGCCCCCACCCGCTGTATGTGTTGTTCTCACTCGCTATTCTGGATGATGACATCATCCAGGTAGGCGGCCGCGTATGCAGCGTGGGGTCGCAGCACCCGGTCCATGAGGCGCTGGAACGTGGCAGGCGCACCGAAAAAGCCAAACGGGAGTGTGACTAATTGGTCCAAACCTTCTGGAGTGAAAAAGGCCGTTTTTTCCTTGGACTCTGGTGACAAGGGAATCTGCCAGTAGCCCTTGGTCAAATCCAGTGTCGTGAAAAAACGAGCAGTGCCCAGCCGATCTAAGAGCTTTTCAACCCGGGGCATTGGGTACGCATCAAATCGTGATACTTCATTCACCTTGCGGTAATCCACACAGAACCGTACAGACCCATCTTTCTTCCCTACAAGAACTATGGGGCTACACCATGCACTGTGGGATTCTTCTATTACGCCCAATTCCAGCATGGATTTTAAATTCCTCCTGAACTATTTTACGTTTGTGTTCGGGGACCCTGTATGGCCGAGAGCACACCGTAATCGCCGGGCTGGTCTCGATATGATGCTGGATGAGATTCGTGCGGCCGGGCCGAGAGGGAGAACACGTCAGAGAAGCGCTGCTGCAGTTTAGCAACATCCGCTTTCTGCGCTAATGTGAGCTGGTTATCACAGGGGAGAGGAGAGGGAGGGACAGAGCGCGGGATCTCTGGTCCCAACTCCTCCTCCTCTCTCACTACCGTTACCATGGAGACAGGCTGCGCCTCCCTCCATGCCTTCAATAGGTTAAGATGGTAGATTTGCGTGTCTCTGCCCCAGTTCGAGCGTCGAACGTCATAATCCACATCACCCACTTGCCATGTGACCTCAAAGGGTCCTTGCCACTTTGCAAGTAATTTTGAGCTGGATGTTGGGAGTAATACAAGGACTTTTTCTCCCGGTGAAAATTTTCTTAGCTTGGTTCCCTTGTTGTACGTGCGCTGTTGTCGTTCCTGGGCATGGAGCAAATTCTCACGTGATAATTGCGCCAGTGTGGAGTTTTGCTCGCATGTCCAGAACGTACTGCACTTCATTTTTGCTGGAGCTTGGACTTTCTTCCCAACTTTCTTTAATCACGTCAAAACTCAGCGTGGTTTTCTGCCGTATAACAGCTCAAAAGGCGTAAACCCAGTGGAGGATTGGGAGACCTCCCGCATCGCAAACATGAGGGGATCAAGCCATTTATCCCAATTTGGTTTGTCCTTGTGTGTACACTTACGGATCATGGTTTTTAGCGTTTTTTTTAGTCGCTCCACCAGCCCATCCGTTTGTGGATGATACACGCTGGTGCGGATTGCTTTAATCCCCTATAATCCGTACAGTTCCTTTATCATGCGTGACATAAAGGACGTGCCCTGGTCAGTCAAAATCTCTTTCGGGATTCCAACTCGGGAAATGACCTGAAACAGCGCTTGCGCCTCACTCTTTGCAGAGATGGAGTGCAGCGGCACTGGTTCGGGGTAGCGCGTTGCGTAATCCACTAGGACTAACACAAAGCGATACCCCCATGAGCTCGGGTGAAATGGTCCGATGAGGTCCATCCCAATTCTGTCGAATGGGACCTCCATTAGCAGCAATAAGCGCAAAGGGGCCTTCGGGGTGGCAGCTAAACCCCTGCCAATTTGTGCCCAAAATTACGGGGTGCGAGAGGTGTGTACTTACAGCTACCTCAACCCTATGCTTTTGGCCCTCATACCAAATTTATATTGGAACCATAAGGTACTCGTGCACATCCCCATGCACATACCTAATTTTTTGCCGTGTTGCATGACTCAAAGACCCAGGTCGAACCACGTTCTGGTGGATCATGGTCTGCCCGCAGCCTGAATCCACCATCGCCCGGTATGTACTCCCTTGTATCATTACCTTGATACCGTACGTCTCACCCGGGTCGGGGGAGAGCACTGAAGGGCCGGCCACCACGGCCACGCGTTTGAGGGGCTGTCTGCGCGGGAGATGTTCTGGGGACAGCAGCCGGGACCTGCGGGGAAAAAAAGAAGGGGAGTCACGCGGGTTATGGTGGGGTATGTGCACTGTTCTCTCCTTTTGCCATGTGCTCCGTCCGTGCGCCATTGGTGCAGGTTGCTCCTCGCGGTGGACGGCCAGGTGGCCCTCAGCGAGGTTCACCGCAGCTGCCAGGTCACGTGGCTGGTGGTACCGGACCCAGTCGGCCGTGTTCTTGGGGATCACCTCCAAAAACTGCTCCCGGATGACCTGGTCCACCTCTTCTCCTGGCTGCAGCCAGCGCGTCGCTGCCTCTTGAAGCCGCTGGCCAAAGGTGAATGGCCGGTCCTCCTGTCCCAGACGCATGGACCGGAACCGGTGTCGGTAGTCTTCGGCGGTGCGCCCCGTTCGGTTCAGCGCCGCTCTCCTCAGGTCTGTGAAGCGCACCCTGAATGCCGCTGGCAGGCTGACCGCTGCATGCTGCGCCTCCCCCGTCAGGAGCGGCAAGAGCCGCACGCCCCACTCTTCCTCAGGCAACGCACACGCTTTTGCGCCGCTCATCCTGTCCACCAACACCCACAGGATCTGGCACTGTTGGCGGCTGCTTGCTCCTACCTCGGTGAGCACACTCGCGAGACCCATCCAGGGGACGTCTTCCCCTGTCTCCGGTGGTCCGGCTAAGTTGGGTGCCAAATTGTGGAAGTCTGCTGCTTCCGGGTTCT
Source organism: Nerophis ophidion (assembly GCF_033978795.1). Taxonomy (NCBI): domain Eukaryota; kingdom Metazoa; phylum Chordata; class Actinopteri; order Syngnathiformes; family Syngnathidae; genus Nerophis; species Nerophis ophidion. The sequence goes on along the minus strand of NC_084611.1, from coordinate 58,574,199 downwards.
CAGGACCACCAAGGACTGACATGACAAGCTTTCAAGTTCGACAAGATTTATTTTTTCCAATAATCTTTTCTGCTTTACAGCAATTGTCTCCCTTCAGCAATGTCACTCTCTGCCTTTCGGCATTGTCGTCTGTCCAACTCTCCCTCGACGCCTCCCGACTGCGGCCTTTTAACATAACGACAGGTGATTAGATGAACACTTTCAGATGTCATCCACTCACCTGTCGCCAACCACACCCCGCTTCCTTGCAGGCGCGCAGGCCACGCCCACCACAGGTTTATTTTTAAAAAAGTGTGCAGTTAATCATGTGACTGTCTGGCTCTGTTTGATTGGTGAAACAGAGTCAAACGTCACCAGTGACTGCATTTGATTGGTGAAACAGAGTCAAATGTCACCAGTGACTGCATTTGATTGGCGAAACACAGACATGTGATAGATCCTACTTTGAAGGTCTGTCTGACAAAACCAACAAAGCGTGCATTAACAGATCGATAAAAATCAGTAGCGAGTAGCGAGCTGAATGTAGGTAAATGGAGCGGAGTAAAAGTAGTGTTTCTTCTCTGTAAATATATTCAAGTAAAAGTAAAAGTATGTTGCATTAAAACTACTCTTGGAAGTACAATTTAGCCAAAAAGTTACTCAAGTAGATGTAACGGAGTAAATGTAACGCATTATTACCCACCTCTGGTTAAAGGCGAGGGATGACATCAATACACTCCAGTACCAGACGCGTCAGCGAGAACGGAAGTCGCTTCGTTACCGGGACGCGCCGCACCCTCAGACTTCTCCTCCGGCACACAGCACACCTCAAGCAGCCCACTTTTCCCCACCTCGATTTGGCTCCCAGCCCAGTCAGAAAATTGTTTGGCAAAATGAGGAATAGGATTACCATACAACTGTAATCTGCGTTCAAAGATCTCCGGTTTATTAGTGATTGCCAGAGCCCAAAAAAAGTCTGCGGGCTGTAGAGCATTTTCTATTCGGGCTACAGTACTCTGAAATGCCCTCCCGGTAACAGTTCAAGATGCTACCTCAATAGAAGCATTTAAGTCCCATCTTAAAACTCATGTGTATACTCTAACATTTAAATAGACCCCCTTTTTAGGCCAGTTAATCTGCCGTTTCTTTTCTTTTTTTCCTCTGCCACCCTCTCCCCTGTGGAGGGGTGTGTGGGGGGACAGGTCCGGGGGCCATGGATGAAGTGCTGGCTGTCCAGAGTCGGGACCCGGGATGGAGCGCTCGCCAGTACATCGGTTGGGGACATCTCTGTACTGCTGATCCATCTCCTCTCGGGGTGGTCTCCTGCTGGCTCCACTATGGACGGGACTCTCGCTACTATATTGGATCCACTATGGACTGGACTCTCACTGTTATGTTGGATCCACTATGGACTGGACTTTCACAATATCATGTTAGACCCACTCGACATCCATTGTTTTCGGTTTCCCCTAGAAGAGAAACTTGTGATTTAGGGCTATATAAAGATTGATTAATTGATTAATTGATCGATTGATTGATTGATTGATTGATTGATTGATTGATTGATTGATTGATTGATTGATTGATTGATTGATTGATTGGTTGAAATAGCTCTCTGATTAGTGCTCAACAACAGGTGAACGTGCCGAGCACTAATCAGAGGCAGGTGAAACCAATTAGCACCCATGGTAACCAAAACAAACACCCAAAGTGCACAAAACAGGAACTAAGGGAATCCAAAACTAACAGAACATAACCAAACAAAACATGATACGCACCACGGATCATGACACAAAACAGGTCGCGTTTTTTATGACACCATTGATCTTGAAAAAGAGGGAAGGAAAAACAAGTGGCCTATTGGTTAGAGTGTCCGCCCTGAGATCGGTAGGTCGTAAGTTCAAATCCCGGCCGAGTCATACCAAAGACTATAAAAATGGGACCCATTACCTCCCTGCTTGGCACTCAGCATTAAGGGTTGGAATTGGGGGTTAAATCACCATAAATGATTCCCGGGCGCGGCACTGCTGCTGCATACTGCTCCCCTCACCTCCCAGGGGGTGATCAAGGGGGATGGGTCAAATGCAGAGAATAATTTTGTCACATCTAGTATGTGTGTGACAATCATTGGTACTTTAACTTTACTTTAACTTTACTTTGACATGATACCAGTCACAACCAAGGATTTAATCAGTGTCAACAGTCTTGGATCTTTTCTGAGACATCTGGCATACTGTTTCTACAACAGCTGCAACATTACTAAACTATCCAACAATCAAATTTTCATCTAGAAAGTAATTTTATCAACAACATTGGCCCTGCGTTCAAATGGCAGAATACCTCCATAAACATGCGTTGAATGTGTAGAGCGGCATGGCTGAAAAAGAGGAAGCTAGGAAGATGGGCGTAACACCACAGCTGGTGGGAAGCCTGGAGGATAATAATCTGAAGAAGGAGACAGGATGGTAGGAGAGGATGTAGTCAGTATAGCATTATTTTCTGTCTTCCTAGACAATTACTGGGAAGATAAACAAAATGCAGGACGTTTATGCGCCAACTTTACATTTTACATTTTCTGATACATCTGAATCTGAGAAAAAAAACCTATATATTCATTTGTATATATACAGTCATATACAGTATATCTATAATTTTTTTTCATATATATTCTCATTGATATACATTATAAATATATATTTATTTATTTACAAAACACAAAACCAGTGAAGTTGGCACGTTGTGTAAATCAGTGGTCCCCAACCACCGGGGTACCCGAATTCAGAGGTCTCAAGTATGGCAAGTATGCCTATATTCAATTGAATAGTCAACTAAGAGACAAGATATTTAATGTTCAAACTGGAAAACGTTGTTATTTTTTGTAAATATTAGCTCATTTGGAATTTGATGCCTGCAACAAGTTTCAAAAAAGCTGGCGCATGTGGCAAAAAAAAGACTGATAAAGTGGAGGAATGCTTATCAAACACTTATTTGGAGCATCACAAGGGTGAACAGGCTAATTGGGAACAGGTGGGTGCCATAATTGGGTATAAAAGCAGCTTCCATGAAATGCTCAGTCATTCACAAACAAGGATGGGGCGAGGGTCACCACTTTGTGAACCAATCTAGAACAAATTGTCGAACAGTTTAAGAACAACATTTATTAACGAACAAGGAATTTAGGGGTTTCACCATCTACGGTCTGTAATATAATCAAAAGGTTGAGTGAATCTGGATAAATCACTGCACATATGCGATGATATTACGGATCTTCAATCCTTCAGATGGTACTGCATCAAAAAGCGACATCAGTGTGTAAAGGATATCCCCACATGGGCTCAGGAGCACTTCAGAAAACCACGGTCAGTAACTACAGTTTGTCGCTACATCCATAAGTGCAAGTTCAAACTCTACTAAGCAAGGCGAAAGCCATTTATCAACAACACCCAGAAACGCTGCCGGCTCTGCTTGGCCTGGGCTCATCTAAGATGATGATGCAATGTAAAGTAGGGTTCTGTGTTCTGTTGAGTCCACATTTCAAATTGTTTTTGGAAACTGTGGACGTCCTGTCCACAGTTCTGCTTTGCACACTCTTGACATTCTCTCGATGAGCTTCGAGCACACCTGTGAAGTAAAAACCATTTCGAAGGACTTCCTCTTGAAACTCATCGAGAAAATGCCAGGAGTGTGCAAAAAAATAAATATAAATAATATAAAATGCGTTTTCAGTTATATCACCTTCTTTTTAAGTACATAATCCCACATGTGTTCATTCATAGTTTTGATGCCTTCAGTGACAATCTACAATAGTAGTAATTGTCATGAAAATAAAGAAAACGCAATGAATAAGAACGTGTGTCCAAACTTTTGGCCTGTAATGTGTGTGTGTATATATATATATATATATATATATATATGTATATAAATATATATATATATATATATATATATATATATATATATATATATATATATATATATATACATATATATATATATATATATATATACATATATATATATATATATATATGTCTTGATTGGATTATCCAGAGAATAGTGCTCGATACCGTGGTAGAGCGCAATATGTAGGTGTGGGAAAAAAATCACAAGACTACTTCATCTCTACAGAACTGTTTCATGAGGGGTTCCCTCAATCATCAGGAGATTTCAATGGAAGCATTCACATACAATGGTTTATATAGAGCACAGAGTGGGTGGGTACAGGCAGGCGTAGGGTGTGGTGATTGGCTCATGTGTTACCTAGGAGGTGTTTCCGTCTGTGGCAGCATGTTGAAATGATTTCACTGCGCTTGTTGAGGGATGATAGATCTGGATGATATATAATCAACAGTTTCTCTTTTAAGCATAGGTTGCATCTTTTATTACCACTGTTGTAAGGTGTGCTGGATGCAAGAATTTGCCATGTTATTGAATATTCAACATTATTGTCTTTGAGGTTCCAAATGTGTTTGCTGAGTTCTGTAGAATTCTGCAAAGTCTGGTTTCTAAAGGAGGCCTTGTGATTATTCCATCTTGTTTTGAACGCTCCTTCGGTTAATCCTACGTACGTGTCGGATGTGTTAATGTCCTTGCGTATTACCTTTGCTTGGTAAACGACAGATGTCTGTAAGCACCTTCCGTTGATAGGGCAATCAGGTTTCTTGCGACAGTTGCATTCATTATTGGTTTCAGAGTCGTTTAGTCTGGGGGTAGGCAGTCCTTTTGCAATTGCTTTGTTGTGGTTTGAAATGATTTGTTGCATGTTATTCATACAGCTGTAGCTCAATTTAATGTTGTTCTTGTTGAATATTTTTCTTAGGGTGTTGCCTTTGGGGAAGTGTTTGTCGATCAGAGTGAGGAACTTGCGGCCGATGTTGGTTGAGACGTCTTTGCTGAATGGCGGATTGTACCAGATGATGTTGTTTCGTTTTCTGCTCTTTTTTGGTTGGTTTCCTGGAGTGGGTTCATAGGTGAGGGTGAAGTTGTATCCGCTTTCATCAAGTGCTTTCTGGTACGGGGGGGTTGCTTGGTCGAATTCAGCTTTGCTGGATGACAGCATCGATAGCCTTTTATTAATTCCGGTAGGTATTCTTTTCGTGGTGGTGGGTGGGTGGTTGCTGTCATGGTGCACGTATTGGAGTGTTGTGTTGGGTTTCGTGAATGGTTGGTAGCTGTTATTTCTCAGGTTGAAAGTGACGTCGAGGAAGTTGACGGTTTGCTTGTTGGCTTCAATCGTGATCCGTAGGCCGTTTTCTTTGAAGATTTGGCATATGCGCTTCTTGGTGTTCTCGCTGCTCCTTGGCGAGGCTCGGCACACTGCCAGTCCGTCATCACGGTAAATACCAAGGTTCAGGTTGAGGCTAGCAAGCTGGGAGAGGAGGAAACTCCCAACGAGTTCGCACGTTTCTGCTCCGTCAAAACTCCCCATACTAACGTCAAATGTTGAATTGTTCTTTTTTTGCCATGGTGTACTGTTGTGGATGAGTATGGAGTTCTTTGCGTGGATGATGATGTTTCTTTCGTTGCCTGTGATTGAGTCGTAGTCCGAGGCGAAGTTTAGTGCTTGGGTCAGTAGGTCTTGCGTGATGGAAGGGTAAAATTCTTCGATGTCGAAGGAGATAAAGTTGTGTTGTTGATGGTCTTGGATGTTGTTAAACCATTTGATTACTGCTGCTGTATTTCTCCATTGGTTGAGTGGTGTTTTGTCCTTGATTTTTGCGTTGATTCTGTCCAGGATTATTTTGCTGATTTTTCCTATTTCGGATTTAGTTGGGTTTATTAGTCGGCATGTTGGGTTATTTGCGAAGTTGGGTTTGTGGTCCTTCAATGTGATGAAGGCTTCTTTGTTGGCTGTGGCGTCCACCCTGTCCTCAATGTCCAGTTCGGTTGCGATCCGCTTGTTTTCCAGGTGGATGTTCTGTAAAGTGTTGGGTTGCGCTTTTTTGTATGATTTGGTGATGCTTTTGTCCAGTAAAGAGTTATGTTCTGGTATGTCCATTCTGTAGAAGTTTGTGGTTTTATCGGCGGCTATGATGAGGTTGCTTACTTTCTTGATGCGCTCCGTGCCATTTTTCAGCTTGGTGAGGAATGGGTTGCGGGCTATTCAACAATAATGTTGAATATTCAATAACATGGCAAATTCTTGCATCCAGCACACCTTACAACAGTGGTAATAAAAGATGCAACCTATGCTTAAAAGAGAAACTGTTTATTGTATATCATCCAGATCTATCATCCCTCAACAAGCGCAGTGAAATCATTTCAACATGCCGCCACAGACGGAAACACCTCCTAGGTAACACATGAGCCAATCACCACACCCTACGCCTGCCTGTACCCACCCACTCTGTGCTCTATATAAACCATTGTATGTGAATGCTTCCATTAAAATCTCCTGATGATTGAGGGAACCCCTCATGAAACAGATCTGTAGAGATGAAGTAGTCTTGTGATTTTTTTCCCACACCTACATATATATATATATATATATATATATATGTGTATGTATGTATATATATATATATGTATGTATGTATATATACACATACATACATATATATATATATATATATATATATATATATATATATATATATATATATATATATATATATATATATATATATATATATATATATATATATATATATATATATATATATATATATATTCATTACGGCTATCAAAGTTACCACGATAAACCGCTTTAACTATAAGCTCCTTTAACGCCGATCATTTTTTCAACGCGCCATTAACGCAAATGCGTCCTGACTCCTTTTTGAACTTTGGGCCATTCCGTAGTGCTGGGAAACGACATGGCGTTAGTTGCTGTTGATACGTAAGCTTGAAAATACATCCTTCCATCCATTTCCTACCGCTTGTCCCTTTTTGGGGTCGCAGGGGGTGCTGGAGCCTATCTCAGCTGCATTTGGGCGGAAGGCGATGTTCACCCTGGACAAGTCGCCACTTCATCACAGAAGCTTGAAAATAACAAGCAAAAATGCGTAAAGAAAAGGGGACACTATGGAAATGTCCGATCTATGGCGAGTCGTTCTCCCGACAAGAAAAAAACATTTAACCTTCGAACGTCGTAAGACGATATCATTGGAGCGAACGCCTGCTGACGCGCATTGCAGCTTCAGAGACGATGAGCTTTACTTCCGTGTTTGGATTACGGTTATGGTGCAGTGATAACATAAAAAGTAAATTGTTGTTGTAAGACGGTAAGCAGGAAGTCGAAAGTGGACCTTTTTAGTGCAAAAAGTCTGTCTTCAAAACATGTCGAGACACTTTCTCAAACCAATCACATGAAAATGTTATAATAAATAGACAATGTTAGGACATTGTCATGCAGCAATATGAAGACTATTAACCTGTACAACATGTAATGTATGGAGTATAAGAAGCAGTATTTTGTCACAAATATCACAGGTAACCAAACTATAATCAAACTATAATCCTTACAATCCCTGTTTGTGTTATTAGTGCATAAAGTTAATGTAGCTCCCCATCTGAATGTAAGTGCTTCTACATCAGGAATACAAATTCTGTATTACAACAACATACAAAATCTGGCAAGACACCAACGCACTACAAGTATTCTTTTTAACCTCTTTAAAAACATGTGCACGTTGTTTTTGTGTTGATCTGTTTAAAAAAAGCATAATGTTTAAAACACATTTTATTAAAGCAAACTAATTGTCTTGTCAAGGTGTTAAAAACGTGAAAAATATCTGTCTAGGACACACTTATTTTTGAGTTAACTATGAACAATGCTATTAACCATAATTAAGTATTTATTTATTTTTTAAACAGCAATTATATATATATATATATATATATATATATATATATATATATATATATATATATATATATGTATACACACTGCTATCTAAATATATATATATATTTATACACACACTGCTATATATATATATATATATATATTACTGCTGTCAAACGATTACATTATTTAACTTCTGTTAATATGTATATATATGTATATATACATATATATATATATATATATATATACACATGTATACATGCTTATATATACATACATACATATATACATACATATACTTACATACATATACACATATACATAAATATATATACACATACGTATATATACATATATACATATACACATTTATACATACATATATACATATATGCATATATACATATAAACAAAAATCTATACATATATACATATAGACACACATATATATATATATACATATTTACACATACACATATATATACACATACATGTATAAATATATATTATATACATATGGATATATATACATCTATGTATATACACACACACATTTTTACATATATATAATATATACACATATACATATGTATATTCATATATACATATGTATGTGTATATATATATATATATATATATATACATATATATGTATGTATGTAAGTATATGTATATAAATAAATAGTTAGCATGGCGAATGTCACAGTGGACCCCACGTAAGATCCGACCAAAACAGTCAGTTTTACTTGCTAACATTAGCTTATAGGTAGAGATGGACATAACTGTGTTTTTTTCAAGCATGGATAGGACGGAAGTAAGTGTGAAGGACAGTGCTGAGATAAAGGAGTGGAAGATGTTTATTAAATTAAAGCAACAAATGATCAAAAACATGACCTACCTACCTCGGTGAAGCAGTTGGAGCATAGCACTGCTAGTTTGCGCCATAGTGAAGCAGAATGAGACAATAGCGCCAGCTTCGAACGATAAAATAATTTCTAAAGGGTGGACATTTATCCATTAAAACACGGAGAATCTGCTGATGGTGTGTTTGACAGAGAAGCAGCTGGAAGGCAAATATGTGGAAGGCAATAAGTGTTCCAGAAGTGTTGTTTTTCTTTTTAAAAGACATGTTACATGTTACAATTGTGCAGTTTTAGGGTGCAAACCACAAATTAAATTGATTTAAATTCATTTTAATGGGCAACACTGTTTTGCATTAAGAAGTACCAACCGAGTTAAATTGTCATCAAATGATTTGATAATTATATTAACTTGCACAACCACACAAAAAAAACAAAATGAGACCAAAAAAACGACTGGAAATCTCCCGGCAATTAAAGTTGTCGTTAAAAGTCAGTAGAGGAGGAAAATGGGAGGAGAAGATGGGCGGCCTGAGCTCGCAGACAAGTAACGGCGGCGCCACTGCTGTTTAACAATCAAAGATTGGAGGCGGATACCGGCGAGGAAGTCTCTCTGGGAAAATACAGGTGTTTGCTTCAATCAAAGTGCAAGAAATGAGTGGGTTTGAAGTTGAAAGAGGAGGCAGGAGGACACGAGGGGGCCTTTGTGATGAGTGAGTGCCTGTCTGGAAGAAAAACCACACAGCTTAAGACAACTCTAGGCATGGCTGTCTTACCTCTAAATCATTAACAAGGATTAGAAAATGGATGACTTTACCTTTGATTTTAAGCCTCGTTCTCTAAAGGCTGACGTATTGTAAGGCGACATTAGGGGCGGTTCCCGTGTGACTTCAGTGTGTAAATAATCCAAACTTTTGCAGATATAAAGAAGTATGCAGGGAAGCACTTTGATACATTTTCGACGATAAAATTGCTTTTCCTTTATATTCAATTGAATAGACTGCAAAGACAAGATACTTAATGTTTGAACTTGTTATTTTTTGCAAATAATCATTAACTTGGAATTTAATGGCAGCAACACATTGCGAAAAAGGTACTGTTACATGTCCTTTCCTTTTAACAACACTCAGTAAACGCTTGGGAACTGAGGAAACCAATTTTTGAAGCTTTTCAGGTGGAGTTATTTCCCATTCTTGCTTGATGTATAACTTAAGTCGTTCTCCGTTGTCGTAAGTTGCGCTTCATAATGCGCCACACATTTTCAATGCGAGACAGGTCTGGACTACAGGCAGGCCAACTAGTACCCGCACTCTTTTACTACAAAGCCACGCTGTTGTAACACGTGCTGAATGTGGCTTGGCATTGTCTTGCTGAAATAAGCAGGGGCGTCCATTCTTAGATGGCAACATATGTTGCTCCAAAATCTGTATGTACCTTTCAGGATTAATGGTGCCTTCACAGATGTGTAAGTCACCCATGCCTTGGGCACTAATACACCCCCATACCATCACAGATGCTGGCTTTTGAACTTTGCGCCTATAACAATCCGGATGGATCTTTTCCTCTTTGTTCTGGAGGACACAAAAACAATTTGAAATGTGGACTCGTCAGACCCCAGAACACTTTTCCACTTAGCATCAGTCCATCTTTAATGGGCTCGGGCCCAGCGAAGCCGGCCGCGTTTCTGGGCGTTGTTGAAAAAATGCCTTTCGTTTTGCATAGTAGAGTTTTAACTTGCACTTGCAGATGTAGCGATAAACTTTAGTTTTCTGAAGTTTTCCTTGGCCCATGTGGTGATATCCTTTCCACACTGATGTCGTTTTTTGATGCAGTACTGCCTGAGGGATCGAAGGTCACGGGCACTGCTGTTACGAGCAGTGATTTCTCCAGATTCTCTGAACCTTTTGATGATATTACGGACTGTAGATGGTGAAATCCCTAAATTCCTTGCAATTGCTTGTTGAGAAATGTTTTTAAACTGTTCGACAATTTGCTCACGCATTTGACCCTCGCCCCATCCTTGTTTGTGAAAGCTGCTTTTATACCCAATCATGGCACCCACCTCTTCCCAATTAGCCTGTTCACCTGTGGGGTGTTCCAAATAAGTGTTTAATGAGCATTCCTCAACTCTCTCAGTCTTTTTTTTGCCACTTGTGGCAGCTTTTTTGAAACGTGTTGCAGGTATCAAATTCATAATGCGCAAATATTTGCAGAAATTAACAAAGTTTTTCCAGTTCGAATGTTAAGTATCTTGTCTTTGCAGTCTGTTCAATTGACTATAGATTGAAAATGATTTGCAAATCATTGTATTCTGTTGTTATTTACGATTTACCCAACGTGCCAACTTCACTGGTTTTGGGTTGTGTAAGACGTTTTCAGGAACAAGTCATTACATTTTAGGAGATCCAGATCACTGTCGGGATTCAGGATGTTTAAAAAGAATAATCTACAATTAGCTGTGCTTTTTTAGTTCTGTATGAAATGTGTTTTGTCAACATTTTTGAGTGCCTGGAGTAGATTAATTGGACTTACAATATTTATTATAGGAAAAATTGCTTTGATTCTCATATAATTCGGTTTCCGGCAGAACCAACCGGGATACTATACATAGTGTAAAACATTAACACAGTAGAGGCAATTCTGTCAGGCAAGGAAACGGTTTAGCAAGAGGTACGCAGTAAGGGGTGACTGTGGCTTCTCATCCTCAAATTAACAGGACCGGCCCCAAAATGTCATCAGTCGTTCCTGTTTCAGACAGTTCCTGAAAGTTTCATCAACATCCCCCCATTATCTTGCCTGCTAACTAACTAACCTACTAACTATCTAATGAACCAACGTCAATTATTATGTAACCCCCTGGCAGAGGGAACAAACAAAAGAAAAGTGGGAAGGGCAACAAGACAGGATCTTTACATATCTTACAATCTTTGCCCTACGACGAAAAAGCCATGCTTTTTTCGCGGTCAGCTTCTCAGGTGTTCATTCATTCCCCTGTCATTAAATAACAAAATGCATCTGTTTGCATTTTGAAAACCGTGTCAACGAAATAGAGTAGGTTAAAATCTTACTTATTATCACCCATATTTCTGACATGGCTATTATATCACTAATAATAAAAAAAATTGTGGCGATAGATCCCCATAACACATAAGCGGAAGAAATGTAGTATGGAAATAGACCAAGGGACACAATGACTGGATCGACAGCAATTTTGAGGAACATTTAACATGTACAGAAGTAGCATTATATTGATGAGTTTGTTGCTCTAATACCGAGACTAGCAAAAACAAAAGTATGGTCTGAAGTGTCATGTGTCGATGTAATAATAAAAGAAGAGATCCAGTTGTTTTCTCAATGAGTTGTTATTTTTGCGACCTTGCAGCTACGCCTAGTGCTAACTACTAGCCCCAGGCGCGTACACAGAATGTTGTAACATGAAGACGTGTATCAACTTGTACATATCACAACACGTAGGGCACAGAACAGCTCCATTTTAAAAAGAGAGGCAAAACAAAAGTAGCCAACAGAAGGAAAACTTGATGAATAAATAACGTGACAATATCGGACAGACAGAGCCATGTTTGTTTACAGCGGAGTCACTCCTTCTTCATCTTCTACTTCCGTTTCAGGTATGTGCTGCACATGACAAAATAAAGTATTCCGATATATGTATGAAAATGCAATTCCAAATCGGATCAATTTTTTTCAGGGCCTATGCATAAAGTAACTGTGGAGGGGGGCGTGGCCTGCGGGCCTGCCGCGGAACGGGGTGTGCCAGGACCGGCATCGAAGACAGCGACAGGTGAGTATATGGCCCAGGGTGGCCTTGTTATCTTTATAATCTTCATACCTGTCGCCTTTATTAGCAGCAGCCTGGATGAGACAAGTAGTTGGAGTTGGAGCTGTGAATGAGCGGATGCAAGGGAAAAGACATTTTGCTGGAAAGCAGAAAGAAGCCTGTTGAAAATGATGAAAATAAAAGTGTCATACCCCAAAATCCGGGCTCTCCTGGCACTGTGTGGTGGTCCGAAGAACCCACTAGAGGGCAACCTCTAAAGTAACATCCATCCATCCATTTTCTACTCTCTTATTCCCTTCAGGGTTGCAGGGGGTGCTGGAGCCTATCTTAGCTACAATCAGGGGGAAGGCGGTGTACATCCTGGACAAGTCGAGACCTCATCGCAGGGCCAACACAGATAGACGGACAACATTCACACTCACATTCGCACTCTAGGGCCATTCTAATCCAAATTCTGATCACATTAAATTAATTTGGCCTTGTACACGAGGCGACTGTTGACTAATAGGAACAACTGTTAATGGAACTTGTGAAAGGGTTAAGAAAATCAATGCATAGGTTTTAATCATTATCATACAAATCGCCTGGAGGTACAGTCGTGCTCATAAGTTTACATACCCTGGGAGAATTCATGATTTCTTAGCCATTCTTCAGAGAATATGAATAATTCAAAAACCTTTGTTCCACTCTTGCTTAATGGTTGTGTGAAGCTATTTATCGGCAAACAACTGTGTTCACGCTTTTTAAATCGAAATGACAAAAGAAAGTACACAAATGACCCTGATCAAAAGTTTACATACCCCAGTGACTTTGATCTGATAACATGCACAAAAGTTGACACAAACCTGTTTGAATGGCTAATCAAGGTTCCAATCCTCACTGTTTGTTTGTAAATAATGTGTGTGTCTAAAAGATAAGTGAGTTTCTGGGCTTCTGACTGACTATTGCATCTTTCATCCAGTGCTGCACTGATGTTTCTGGATTCTGAGTCATGAGGAAGGCAAATTAATTGTCAAAGGATCTGCGAGAAAAGGTAATTCAACTACATACAACAGGAAAGGGGTATACAAATATATCCAAGGAATTGAGAATGCCAATCAGCAGTGTTCAAACGCTGATTAAGAAGTGGAAAATAAGGGTGTGGAAGGGCCGGGGTCCACGTGTTCCCTGCGGGCGGGGCATGTGCAAGAGCCGGCCTTGAAGCAACGACAGGTGAGGAGATTTCTCAGCTGGAACGAGTTGTCTAATGACCTGTCTCTTAATCAGCAGCGTTGCAGACCATGACGGGAGGAGGAGACCAGGGAAGCTGAGACACGCTGGACTGAAAAGCAAATGCATCACAATAAAAGAATCGTATCACCTGACAGCTGGGGTCCCGCAGGTCATTCGAGCCGGCACAAGAGAGTGCCACATTTGCGCCCAACTAAAAGAACCAAAATAAAAAAGGAAGAAAAATTACAGATCCAACTCCCCTGGAGGCGCTTGGAAGAGTGCTGGCGGAGGTTTCAGCAGCAAACCAACAACAAACGCAGGTACTGCAGACGTTGATGAACAGAGCGGGGGGGTACCAAGCGCCGGAGCGAATGCCTCCATGCAGCGCATGACAGAGGCCGAAGACCCGCAAGTGTACATAGACATTTTCGAGGCTACAGCAACAGCGTGCGGCTGGCCACAAGAAGAGTGGGGGGGTGAAGCGAGTGGGGCTTAGCCTGTCGGCGGCGGCCCGAGTCCAATTACAGCACCTCAAAAGAGCGATCCTGGACCGGGTCGGCAGCACCGCGGAGGGCCACCGGTGCCGATTCTAGGCGTTGAGTTTGGGACCAGAGGACCGGCCATCTGCTCTCGGGCAACAGCTCTGGGATGCGGCCACCAGATGGCTCAAGCCAAGAAACTCCCATGTTTGAACTCATCCTCCTGGAACAATTTGTGGAAGCCATCCCTGCACGTACCTCGGCGTTGGTGAGGTACCACCGGCCACGGAGACTGTCCGAAGCGGTAACCCTGGCGGAGTATCACCTGGCAGTCCATCGTGAAGCGCGGAGAGAGGAGGCGACCCCAAGGCCGGCAGAGAGACCCACACCGGCCCCGCGCAAACGACCCACACCACCCGAGGGAGCAGCACCATTGGAGCCCTGATCCCGACCGGCAGGGACTGCACCGACCCACGAGCAGGTTCCCGCATCAGGCACTCCCACCAAACAACAAAAAAACACACCACTAGTACCATCACAGGGGGGGTTGAGGGGATATAGTTGTGCCTCTGCTCCTTTTTTTCAAGGTACCGGTGCTGCTGATAGGGGGCTATCCCCGCAGACGGCACCTCGAGCTCCAGTGCAGGTGTGTTGGAGGTGCGGGCAACCTGGTCATGTGAGGCAGGAGTGCGCCGTAATGGAGGTGGGCCAGGTTTTATGGGTTGCTGGCCCTCCAGCACCTACCCCCAATTCAGGGGAGAAGTATTGGTACAAGGGAGTACATTCCGGGCCATGGTGGATTCAGGTTGCAAACAAAGCATGATCCACCAGAACTTGGTCCGACCCGGGGTGTTGAGGCATGTGACACAAGGGCGAATAAGGTGTATACATGGGGATGTACACACGTATCCTATTGTGCCTGTAGAAATCTGGTAAAAGGGACAAAAGCTTAGTGTGAAGGTTGCCGTAAGAGCGCATCTTACGCACCCCATGATTTTAGGAACAAATTGGCCAGGGTTTAGCCATCTAGTGGGACAATGTGTGTGGATGCGTTCACAGACTGTAGGACAGGGGAGTATCCGCGCAGTACTCAGCGGCGACGCAGGTCCCTCCGACACTGCCGAGCGGGAACCGGCGGGGGCTTTGCGGGGATATCGCTTTGTGTTAGTCCTGGTGGATTACGCAACCCGCTATGCCGAGGCAATGCCCCTGCGCTCCATCTCTGCAAAGAGTGTAGCGCAAGCACTGTTTCAGGTCATCTCCCGAGTTGGAATCCCGAAAGGGATTCTGACAGACCAAGGCACGTCCTTTATGTCACACACGGTAAAGGAACTATACGGCTTACTAGTAATTAAAGCGATCTGCACCAGCGTGTACCATCCACAAACAGATGGATTGGTGGGGCAGTTAAACAAGATGCTGAAAACCATGATCCGTAAGTTCATGCAGGAGGACAAACCTAATTGGGATAAATAACTGGATCCCTTAATGTTTGCGATGCGGGAGGCACCCCAGACCTCCATCGGCTTTGCGCCTTTCAAGTTGTTATACGGCAGGAGGCCGCGCGGCGTACTGGACCTTATTAAAGAAAGCTGGGACGGAGGGTTTAAGCCGCAGTAAAAATTAAATCCAATACGTTATGGACCTGGGAGCAAAACCCCACAAGGTGGGGCACTTGTCACGCGAAAATTTACTCCGCGCCCAGCAACGGCAGCAGTGCACGTATAACAGGGGGACCCGGCTTAGAAAATTTTCACCGGGAGAAAAAGGACTTGTACTACTCCCAACTTCCAGCTCAAAATTACGAGCAAAGTGGCAAGGACCTTTTGAGGTCACACGGCAAGTGAATGATGTGGACTACGAGGTCCGGCGTTCGGACCGAGATGGAGGCACACAAATCTACCATTTGAACATACTGAAAGCATGGAGGGAGGCGGAGCCTGTCTCCCTGGTGACGGTAGTGAAGGAGGAGGAGGAGTTGGGGCCGTAGATCCCGCACTCCGCCTCTTCCCCTCCTCTCCCCTGTGACGACCAGCTCACATTGGCACAAAGAGTGGCGTTTGCTGAGTTACAGCGGCGCTGCTTGGATGTGTTCTCCTCACGGCCCGGTCCCACGGACCTCATCCGACATCATATTGTTACGGGGGTTACGGTGTGATCTCCCCGAGCACAAACGCAAAGTGGTGCGGGAAGAATTAAAAACCATGCTGGAGTTGAGGGTATTAGAAGAATCCCACAGTGCGTGGTGTAGCCCCGTAGTCCTAGTGGGGAAGAAAGATGGTTCTGTGTGCTTCTGTTTGGATTACCGCAAGGTGAATGAGGTGTCACGTTTCGACGCGTACCCAATGCCTCGGGTCGACGAGCTCCTAGATCGGCTAGGCACTGCTTGTTTTTTTACGACACTGGATTTAACCAAGGGCTACTTGCAGATTCCCTTATCACCAGAGTCCCGGGAAAGAAAAGCCTTCTCCACTCCGGAAGGTTTATACCAGTTCGTGACACTCCCATTTGGTTTGTTCGGTGCGCCCGCCACGTTCCCGCGCCTCATGGACCGGGTGCTGCGACCCCACGCTGCATACGCGGCTGCCTACCTGGATGACGTCATCATCCAGAGTAGCAGCTGGGAAGATCACCTGCGGCGGGTGGGGGCAGTGCTCGAATACAACCCGGCGTAGTGCGCGGTATGCCGGAGGGAGGTACAGTATCTGGGGTACCACTTGGGGGGGGTGGCGAAGGTGCGACCGCAGGTCAACAAAACGGCGGCAGTCGCAGCCTGTCCACCCCCCAAGACAAAAAAAGAGGTGAGGCAGTTTTTGGGCATGGCAGGGTACTACCGACGGTTTATTCCCCGGTTCGCAGAACTGATTAGCCCACTGACTGACCTCACCCGAAAAGGTGCGCCAGAGCTGGTCCAGTGGACGGAGCAGTGCCAGCAGGTGTTGGAACAGATAAAATAAGCACTCAGCAAGGAGCCGGTGCTGCGCATTCCTGACTTTACCATCCCTTTTTGTCTGCAGGCAGACGCATCAGGGCGGGGACTGGGGCGGTGCTGTCCCACCTGGTGGAGGGTGTCGACCGCCCCATCCTGTACATCAGCCGGAAACTCTCGGACCGGGAGGCGAGGTACAGTACGGTAGAGAGAGAGTGCCTCACCATCGGGTGGGCGGTCGGGGCCCTCCGGTACTACCTGTTGGGGTGCACCTTCAGTCTCTGCTCGGACCACAGACCGCTCCAGTGGCTCCACTGCATGAAGGATGCCAACGCACGGATCACCCGATGGTACCTCGCGTTGCAACCCTACAACTTCCGGGTGGTCCACCGGCCGGGTACGCAGATGGCCGTGGCCGACTTCCCTTCTCGCCCCTCTACTTAGGGGGGGGAAGCGGGCGCGGCCCGCACGGCTGTCCGGCCTAAAACTAGCGGTGGAGGCATGTGGAAGGGCCGTGGTCCACGTGTCCCCTGCAGGAGCCGGCCTTGAAGCAACGACAGGTGAGGAGATTTCTCAGCTGGAACGAGTTGTCTAATGACCTGTCTCTTTATCAGCAGCGTTGCAGACCATGAGGGAAGGAGGAGACCAGGGAAGCAGAGACACGCTGGACTGAAAAGCCTTAAAAACTCTATACTGCTGAAAAGCAAACGAATCACAATAAAATAATTGTATCAACTGACAGCTGGATTCCCGAAGGTCATTCGAACCGGCACAAGAGAGTGCCACAGAGGGATTCAGGTAGACCGGCAAAGATTTCAGCCAAAACTGCCAAGAAAATTGTTTGAGATGCAAAGAAAACTCCACAAAAAACTTCAGCTGAAATACAGGACTTGCTGAAAAATTGTGGTTTGGCTGTTTCAAGATGCACAACAAAGAGGCACTTGAAGAAAAATGGGCTGCATTGTCGAGTGGCCAAAAAGTTAAATTTCGGTCTCATCACGCCAAATTACTTTGTTCCAGCAATTTTGAGGCTTGTCTCTGTGCTGTTTGGTGTAATGTAATGTAAGCGGGACACTTTGTGACATTTGAGCAGAAATGGCTTTTCTTCTGGCGACTTGGCCAAGAAATCATAAATTCTCCCAGGGTATGTAAACTTATGAGCACAACTGTATATACCCGCACCTTTCACAATCTTCATCCACATACATTTGAGAAATCATGACTATCATCAGGGTTCTTGAACTCTTATTTCAGACGTCAAAACAACTGATCTTAGTCATCAATCAGCATCTTGGTCAATGAAGCGTCTTTGTGTGGGAGACCTTTGGGGCAGTGTCTTGCCCAAGGACACAACAAGAATGGAGTAATGGGATTTTGGGACTTTCGATACTGGACGATATCCAAGATTTGTTCAAATACAAACTCCTGCTTTTTTTTCATTGATTCATCCATTTTCTTCGGCGTATCGTAAGGGTAGCACGTAGCACTCTCATTTGTGAAGACCAGACTTCATGGTCCCACCGGTTTACCTGTTCCAGGTGTTCCCAGGTCAGCTGCGAGACATGATTCCACCAACGTGTCCGAGGTCTACCTTGCCTTCTTCCAGCTGGGCATGTTTGGAAAACCTGACAAACAAGCAGACATCTGGACAAGATATTTGAGACTCCTCAACTGCAAGCTCCCCTCTATGTGAAGCAGCAGCAGCTCCACTCTGAGTTTCTCCCGGAAGACTGAGCACCTGACCCTGTTTCTTAGGGTGAGTCCAGCCACTCTACGGGGGAAACAAATTTTGGTAGCTTTTTTTCTGCGCTCAAGCTCTTTGACTATAGATGAGAGTAGGACCTTAGTAGAAAGTGAAGCGCTTCACCAGTATTACTGAAAACTCTCAATCCCTCACTCGTGATAAAAATTCCACCATACTTGAACTCTTGCACTTGGGACAAAACCTCAATCTCAACCCAAGACGTGCAATCCACTTTCATCCAGCTGCAGAACCATGATCTTAGATTCGAAGGTGCTCGTCCTAATTCTAGAGTCTTCACACTCAGCTGTGAACCGTCCAAGTAAGACTACGTCATCTAAAAATAAGGTCCTACGGCACCCAAACTGGACACCCTTGATGCTTTGGTTGCTGCTAGGAATTATGTCCATGAAAATTAGCAGCGTAGCCTTGGCGGATATGTTCAAAGCCTCGACTGGCAATGCAAACCAGGCACCATGTCCTTGTTTGAATTGCGTGCCAAAATCCCTGTAGTCTACTACAGAACACCTTCTACAGGATCGCAAAGAACAGAATCAAATACTTTTTTCAAGTAAAACCAAGCACATATGGACCGGTTCGGGCAAACTCCCATGCACCCTCAAGTAACCTAATACCACTAACATGTCCGAGGTCTACCTTGCCTCCTTCCTAATTGGCATGTTTGGAAAAACGGACTAACAAGCAGGCATCTGGACAATAGTTTGAGCCACCTCAACTTCAAGCTCTCCTCTATGTGAAGCAGCAGTAGATTTACTCTGAGCTTCTCACGGATGACTGAGCACCTGACCCTGTTTCTTATCGTGAGTCCAGCTACCCTATGGGGGAAACACATTTCTCTGCGATCAAGCTCTTTCAAAACTTGTGACTATAGATGCGAGTAGGAACTTAGTATAAAGTGAAGCGCTTCACCAGTATTACTGAAAACTCGCAATCCCTCACTCTTGAACACAATCGCACCATACTTGAACTCTTCCACTTGGGACAAAACCTCAATCTCAACCCAAAAGTTGCAATTCACCTTTATCCAGCTGCAGAACCATGATCTTAGATTTGAAGGTGCTGGGCCTAATCCTATAGTCTTCACACTCAGCAGTGAACCGTCCAAATCCTAGAGTCTTCACACTCCGCTGTGAATTGTCCAAGTAAGATTACATCATCTACAAATGAGGTCCTAAGGCCCCCAAACTGGACACCCTTGATGCTCTGGTTGCTGCTAGGAATTCTGTCCATGAAAATTAGCAGCGTAGCCTTGGCGGAAATGTTCAAAGCCTCGACTGGCAATGCAAGCCAGGCACCATGTCCTGGTTTGCATTGCGTGCCAAAATCCCTGTAGTCTACTACAGAACACCTTCTACAGGATCGCAAAGAACAGAGTCAAATACAAACCCCGTTTCCATATGAGTAGGGAAATTGTGTAAGATGTACATATAAACGGAATACAATGATTTGCAAATCCTTTTCAACCCATATTAAATTGAATGCACGACAAAGACAAGATATTTGATGTTCAAACTCATAAACTTTTTTTTTTTTGCAAATAATAATTAACTTTGAATTTCATGGCTGCAACACCTGCCAAAGTAGTTGGGAAAGAGCATGTTCACCCCTGTGTTACATCACCTTTTCTTTTAACAATACTCAATAAACGTTCGGGAACTGAAGACACTAATTGTTGCAGCTTTGTAAGTGGAATTCTTTCCCATTCTTGTTTTATGTAGAGCTTCAGTCGTTCAACAGTCGGGGTCTCCGCTGTCATATTTTACGCTTCATAATGCGGCACAAATTTTCGATAGGAGACAGGTCTGGACTGCAGGCGGGCCAGGAAAGTACCCGCACTTTTTTTTTTACAAAGCCACGCTGTTGTAACACTTGTATTGCTGAAATAAGCAGGGGCATCCATGATAACGTTGCTTGGATGCCAACATATGTTGCTCCAAAACCTGTATGGACCTTTCAGCATTAATGGTGCCTTCACAGATGTGTAAGTTACCCATGCCTTGGGCACTGATACACCCCGTACCATCACAGATGCTGGCTTTTGAACTTTGCTCCTCTAGTAATCCGAATGGTTATCTTCCTCTTTGTTCTGGAGGACACTACGTCCTCTGTTTCCAAATATAATTTGAAATGTGGACTCGTCAGACCACAGAACATCTTTCCACTTTGCATCAGTCCATTTTAGGTGAGCTCGGGCCTAGCCAAGCCGGTGGCGTTTCAGGATATTGTTAATAAATGGGTTTGGCTTTGCATAGATTCTCTCAACTTTTTGATGATTTTACGGACCGTAGATGGTAAAATCCCTAAATTCCTTGCAATAGCTTGTTAAGAAATGTTATTCTAAAACTGTTCGACAATTTGCTTACAAAGTGGTGACCCTCGCCCCATCCTTGTTTGTGAATTACTTAGCATTTCATGGAAGCTGCTTTTATACCCAATCATGGCACCCAACTGTTCCCAATTAGCCTGCACACCTGTGGGATGTTTCATATAAGTGTTTGATGAGCATTCCTCAACTTTATCAGTATTTATTGCCACCTTTCCCAAATTCTTTGTCAAATCTTGCTGGCATCAAATTCTAAAGTTAAGGATTATTTGCAAAAAAAAAATGTTTATCAGTTTTATCACCCGACCCTGTTTCTTATGGTGTGTCCAGCTAACCTAGGGGGTAAACACATTTTGGTAGCGTTTTCTCGGCAATCAAGCTCTTTGAAAACTTGTGACTATGGATGTGAGTAGGAATTTAGTAGAAAGTGAAGCGCTTCACCAGTATTACTGAAAACTCGCAATCCCTCACTCGTGAACAAAATCGCACCATACTTGAACTCTTCCACTTGGGACAAAACCTCAATCTCAACCCAAAAGTTGCAATTCACCTTAATCCAGCTGCAGAACCATGATCTTAGATTCGAAGGTGCTGGGCCTGATCCTAGAGTCTTCACACTCAGCTGTGAACCGTCCGAATCCTAGAGTCTTCACACTCAGCTGTGAACCGTCCAAGTAAGACTACATCTTCTAAAAATGAGGTCTTAAGGTCCCTAAACTGGACACTCTTGATGCTTTGGTTCCTGCTAGGAATTCTGTCCATGAAAATTAGCAGCGTAGCCTTGGCTGAAAAGTTCAAAGCCTCGACTGGCAATGCAAACCAGGCACCATGTCCTGGTTTGCATTGCGTGCCAAAATCCCCATAGTCTACTACAGAACACCTTCTACAGGATCGCAAAGAACGGAGTCAAATACTTTTTTCAAGTATAACAAAGCACACTTGGACTGGTCGGGCTAACTCCCATGTACCCTCAAGTAACCTTGCAAGGGTGTAGAGGTGGTCGAAGTATTATTTCTAGTACTCTGGAAGACACTTTAACGAGTGTAAACTGTGTGATCTTTATCCGTATGATCTGTTTTTTATTTATTTAAGGATCTCAAGGATTCTTAAATACCGGTTTCTCACCTTTTTTGTAAGTGGCGCCAGGCCAGAATTTGGCAGATCCGTCAGTGATCCTGTTCTGTCTCCCTGTAATGTTTTTCTTCTTTTGAATGGGATTGTGTTTATAATCTTAATTTTCCATCGGGGATTATTAAAGTATTTCAGATTCTGATTCTCTGGTGTTTGTTTGCTGCACTATACTATGAATACAATGATTCTTGCCTGCACGAAAACTTCCTGTCTTCTGCATCCTGGGGCCACAATTACCACAGTGATGCATGTTCATGACTGTAATGCTGCTTAAAGGCCTACTGAAACCCAGTACTACCCACTGATAGTTTATATATCAATGATGAAATCTTAACATTGCAACACATGCCAGTACGGCCTTTTTAGTTTACTAAATTACAATTTTAAATTTCCCAGTAGTTTCGTCTTGGAAACGTCGTGTAATGATGACGTATACGCAAGACGTCACAGATTTTTAGGACGTATGAGCGCTACGCACACACACAGCTAACTGTCGTCTGCTTTAACGGCATAATTACACAGTATTTTGGAGATCTGTGTTGCTGAATCTTTTGCAATTTGTTCAATTAATATTGGAAAAGTCACAGTAGAAAGATGGAGTAGGGAAACTTTAGCCTTTAGCCACACAAACACACGGTGATTCCTTGTTTAAAATTCCTGGAGGTGAAACTTTACTATGGATCAGAACGCGGTCAAGCGAAAATGGATCCCTACCGAATGTGAACCAGCAGGTTTCGGTGAGAAAATAGTGGTTAAAAAGTTGCCACTTACCGGATATCAACTGAGCTTGTGCCGTCCGTACAGCTGCCGTCGACTCCCCTGAGACACCGTGCGTCAAGACACCCGTGGACAAACACCTCTGACTATCAGGTACTATTTAACTCACTAAAACACTACCAACACAATAGAAAGATAAGGGATTTCCCAGAATTATCCTAGTAAATGTCTCTAAAAACATCGGAATCCATCCCAATGCAATCACGTTTTTTTTCGTTTGTTTTTTTGTAGTCTGTCACTATCAATATCCTCAAACATGAATCTTTCATCCTCGCTCAAATTAATGGGGAAATTGTCGTTTTTTCCGTCCGAATAGCATTTTTTGTTGGAGGCTCCCATTAAAAACAAAGTGAATATGTGAGGAGCCATCACACGGGTGACGTCATTGTCTGCGACTTCCGGTAGAGGCAGGGCTTTTCTCTTAGCACCGAAAGTTGCAAACTTTATCGTGAATGTTCTCTACTAAATCCTTTCAGCAAAAATATGGCAATATCGCGAAATGATCAAGTATGACACATAGAATGGACCTGATATCCCCGTTTGAATAAGAAAATCTCATTTCGGTAGGCCTTTATGCTTCAATGATATCAGCAAACACTTTTTTAAAAACTACATGTCTATACATGTTTTAGAATTCAATTGAATCCTTAGAGTTTGTATTGGTTCCTAAATAAAATATAAAATATATTGCTGTAATTTTTTGCTTGATAATGATAATTTTTACAATGGATACCCTTTTTTCTGGATTGAGCACGTAAATTTAGCTTAATCGTTCGTGATTCATCACAGTAAATTATTTGTTTCCGTAATGTAAATTAACCTAAATAAGACCAATACTTTGAAAGAAATGCAATTTGCATACACAAATGTTATTAAATGTTTTACTTGAATGCACGTAATTTCTTTGCTCAGATCTTGGTTACCAGTTTATCCAAAGTCCTGTCAGGGTGTATTTTGAAGTGACATTTTCCAGTGAGCAGACAACACTCAGAGTAATTATTTTAATTGTGTAAATCGTAAATAAAAACACAATACAATGATTTGCAAATCCTTTTCAACTTATATTCAATTGAATTGACTGCAAAGACAATATATTAAATTTTCGAACAGGAAAACGTTGTTATTTTTTTCAAATATTAGTTTATTTGGAATTTGATGCCTGCAACATGTTTCAAAAAGCTGGCACAAGTGGCAAAAAAGACCAAGCAAGTTGAGGAATGCTCATCAAACACCACAGGTGAACAGGCTAATTGGGAACAGGTGGGTGCCATGTTTGGGTATAAAAGCAGCTTCCATGAAATGCTCAGTCATTCACAAACAAAGATGGGGCGAGGGTCACCATTTTGTAAACAAATGCATGAGCACATTGTCCAACAGTGTAAAAACAACATTTCTGAACAATTTACTGCAAGGAATTCAGGGATCTCACCATCTACGGTACGTAATATCATCAAAAGGTACAGAGAATATCGAGAAATCATTGCACTTAAGCGATGATATTACAGACTTTCGATCCCTCAGGCGTTACTGGTTAGAAAAGAGACGTCAGTGTGTAAAGGATATCACCACATTAGTAAAGGATATCACTACGAGAGCTCAGAAGCACTTCAGAAAACCACTGCCAGTAACTACAGTCTCTCTACATCTGTAAGTGCAATTTGAAACTGTACTATGCGAAGTGAAAGCTATTTATCAACAACACCCAGAAACGCCGCCGGCTTCGCTGGGCCCGAGCTCATCTAAGATGGACTGATGCAAAGTGGTCTGACGAGTCCACATTTCAAATTGTTTTTGGAAACTGTGGACGTCGTGTCCTACGGACCAAAGAGGAAAAGAACCATCCATATTGTTATAGGCGCAAAGTTCAAAAGCCAGCATCTGTGATGGTATGGGGTGAAGGCACCATTAATGCTGAAAGATACATGCAGGTTTTGGAGCAAGATATGTTGAGATCCAAGCAAGGTTATCATGGACGCCCCTCCTTATTTCAGCAACACAAAGCCAAGCCAGGTGTTACAACAGCGTGGCTTCGTAGTAAAAGATCGCGGGTACTAGATTGGCCTGCCTGTAGTCCAGACCTGTCTCCCATTGAAAATGTAAAAATGTATAAAAACACTTAAACTACCCAGATAACAACATAACATCAATTTAATCATGATTAAATGAAATAAATGAATTCAGAATAATTTATTCAAGCACTAAATACAACAAAATGAGTTAAATCCATCCACATTTCTTCGTACTCTGACTTTTCAGTGGAAAAAGTAAGGACACCCCTGATGTAAACTTACACAATGTGACTTTATACGCACTATCATCAGGGGTGTCAAACTAATTTTAGCTCAGGGGCCACATGGAGGAAAATCTATTCCCAAGTGGGCCGGAATGGTAAAATCCTGGCATGATAACTTAAAAATAAAGACAACTTCAGGTTGTTTTCTTTGTTTTACTTTGGCCAAAAATAGAACAAGCACATGCTGAAAACATACAAATCACAAAAAATCTTTTGGACAAAACACTTCAAATTTGTTGAAAATTCTGAGGAAACTGGTGCAGTTTCAAAAACACAATGAACTTAGACTCTGTCTCAGTGTATCTACAAAGCCAGGATCAAACTTTAGGTCACAATCTTTCTGGGATTGGACAAAAACACAACGTGTAAACTGTTAGAATAATTGTTTCTAAGTTATCACATAAACTTTGTGTTACATTGAGTGCCCGGCGAGAAGCAAAAGCTGTCTTTGAACCTACCAAGAGTAAGGCTCGGAAAACTCCTCTGTGTCAGGGGGAAGCAAGATGAAGGTGTTCCTGTTTCTTTCATGTATTATAATCAAACAGACATATATTGTCTGACCCAAGGACTATAAAAACAAAGAGGAAGCAGGAACAGAATCCCCTCCAGGCGATCTCTTTTTTCAACTGTTTTTGCGAACATCTTTTTCAACTGTTTTACAACTTTTTCTGTGAACTATTTGCGACCTTTTCTTTTGAACTGTTCTGTAACCAGAGGCAACGTTGTTTACGAACCACTTCCCTTTAAAAGCAGCTGTGGTCATGTGGTACAGGGAAAGTCAAATAAAGGAGGAGGCGTACAATCTTTCTCCAGAGCCTGCTGGAGACTGTGTCCTGGCGTCTCTCCTCAATTGAGCCAAATTTAATTCTGTCTCTGTTTAATTCCTTGCTTCTTGTCTTGTTTAATATATGTCATCAATGTTTGAACCTGACATAAACTCTTGTAGGTATCAAATACCTCCTTTGTCATGTCCATGTATCAATCCAGTGCTTACTCTACAAACCTTAAGAAACGGAGGTTAAAACTATTCAAAAGGGTTAAGTTCACTTTTCTCGTGTTTAACAGAGACATTTTGGGGGACTAAGTGTGTGTTCGAAGCAGAAGACGTAGAACGGCAGGTTTTAAGTTTCATGTGGGTCTAGGACAGGCCTGGGCAATTATTTTGACTCGGGGGCCAAATTTTGAGAAAAAATGTGTCTGGGGGACGGTATATCTATTTTTAGGAAAACTAATACAAAACCTCACAATTAAGTCTGATTTAATGCTAAAATTATTATGACAGACCGCCTTAAAAACGGAATTGAATTTTAATTTTTTTTATGAACGATAAACCCTGAATATTGACAACATATGAACGTCACACCCCCTCTCAATCAACATATTTTACAATCAAGCCAAATGCAACAACAATGCAACAAACACAGCGAAAAAAAAAATCTACAATCTGATTTATGTGATATATCACTAAGTTTTAGAACTTTCTTGTAAAAATCTCCTTCCATGTGTGTCCCTGACACCCACATTTTAGGCTGGCCGGTCTGGAAACACTATGTGGAAACGCTCCCCACCCACATTGTTTTGTGCCTCGTCTGACCTGCTGTGATGTAGAATACCATAGTAACTAGTAAGGTTGTACGATATACGGGTATTAGTTTAGTACCGCGATACTAATGAATCATATTTGGTACCACACAGCCTCTGAAAAGTGCCGGTCCGCCACATCCTAAGATTTTTTGTAAAAAAAAAAAAAAGCCAATAATGCAATTTTTTCTCGTTCCCTTTATTTAGAAAATAATTGAAAAGTACCGAAAAGTATCAAAATAATATTGGCATCATGACACTATTAGTCACTAAAATATCATGCAAAAGCGCAGATTCCAACCATTGAAATATGTTGTATAGTTCAAAGCTTATGGTAATTTGAAAACATCAATGCACATCATAATGGCAGCTACACTTTCCATCTTAAAAAAAGATCTAAAAAAATATTTGGGAATGTCTGGCGGTCCAGATTGAAAATCTTTTTTTTTTTTTTTTTGTCCTGTCCAGCTTCTCAGGCAAATCATATAGTTGATGTAGATGCCCATATCAGCTGTTCAGATTTACTTTACAAAAGAGAAGTGTAGGATACTTCTCTTGTTGCCTTATTTGAATTTAACTTTATTAAATGTATTTATATTATCATTTGGTGCAGCCGGGCCGGAGCAGGAGGGGATAGAAAGAGAAAAAAAGGAACTCATAGGGGGAAATTGTGAGGATAAGAGGGGGATTAGACAGAGAGACAAAAACAATAATAATAACAACAATACAATAATAACAACAACAATAGAACAGGATTGAAAAGCTTAATGGGCCGCATGTGGCCCACGGGCCTTAATTTGCCCAGGTCTGGTCTAGGAGGAGGAGCCACTGTCCCTTTACCGCTTGCCTAACAGAATTGCTACCTGTAGTAGGGCTGTGATTGTTTTGGTGTCCCACGATTCGATTCAATACTGACTCTTGGGGTCAAGATTCGTTTCAAAATCGATTTTTTTTTTCAATTCAACACGATTCTCGATTCAAAAAGGACTTTTTCCCGATTCAAAAGGATTCTCTATTCATTGCTGACATGGCAGCAGAGTAGTATTTTTGTAAAAACCTTTTATGATTGTAAAGGGAAATGTTTTATCAACTGATTGTAATAATGTAAATATGTTTTAACTATTAATTGAACCAAAAATATGATTTATTTTATGTTTGTGAAAATATTGGACACAGTGTGTTGTCAAGCTTATGAGATGCGATGCAAGTGTAAGCCACTGTGACACTATTGTTCTTTGTTTTTTATTTTTGTAAATGTCAAATGATAATGTCAATGAGAGATTTTTAATCACTGCTAGGTTGAAATTATAACTAATATTGATACTGTTGTTGATAATATTCACTACTTTTGGTTTGTTCCGTGTCGTGTTTGTGTCTCCTCTCAATTCACCTGTTTATTGCAGTTCTGAGTGTCTGAGTGTTGCTGGGTCAGGTTTGGTTTTGGAATTGGATTGCATTCTATTGCTGTGTATTGTTTAGTTGGATTTATTAATAAAAAATAAAAAAAATGTCCAAATGAGAATCAACTCTGAATCGCACAACGTGAGAATCGCGATTCGAATTCGAATTGATTTTTTCCCACAACCCTAATTGCTATTGTGACACATTTAGAACAGCAGTCTATTTTGTTAAAAAAAAATAAAGCAGCTATTTTTTATACTTGGCAAACTCATCACGCGGGCCGGATAAAACCTGTATGTGGGCCTGATCCGGCCCGCGAGCCGTACCTTTGACACCCCTGGTTTAAATGATAGGCAATTTAGGAAAATGTTAATACTTGCCAACCCTCCTGGACTTTCCGGGAGTCTCCCGAAATTCAGCGCCTCTCCCGAAAAATATAAAATATATATATATGTATATATATATGTATATATATATGTCTATATATATATATATATATATATATATATATATATATATATATATATATATATATATATATATATATATATATATATATATATACAGGACTGTCTCAGAAAATCTGAATATTGTGATAAAGTCCTTTATTTTCCATAATGCAACTAAAAACATGAAAATGCCATACATTCTGGATTCATTACACATCAACTGAAATATTGCAAGCCTTTTATTATTTTAATATTGCTGAATTATGGCATACAGCTTAAGAAAACTTAAAAATCCTATCCCAAAAAAATTGAATATTTCCTCAGACCAAGTAATAAAAAAAATGATTTATAACAGCAAAACAAAATCAAACATTTGAAAATGTCAATTAATGCACTCAGTACTTGGTTGGGAAACCTTTTGCTCGGATTACTGCATTAATGCGGCGTGGCATGGAGGCAATCGGCCTGTGGCATTGCTGAGGTGTTATGGATGCCCAGGATGCTTCAATAGCGGCCTTTAGCTCATTTGCATGATTGGGTCTGGTGTCTTTCAGCTTCTTCTTCTCAATAACCCACAAATTCTCTATGAGGTTCAGGTCAGGGGAGTTGGCAGGCCATTGGAGGACAGTAATGCCATGGTCAGTACACCAGTTACTGGTGGTTTAGGCACTGTGGACAGGTGCCAGATCTTTCTGGAAAATGAAAACATCATCTCCATAGAGCTTTTCAGCAGATACAGCTTCAATAGCCGTATTCCCATGGTCAAGCCACTCCTGAACTCTAAACAATGGAAGTTCCCTCAGTCACCAATGGTTTGGGAAGCCATATCAGCTGCTGGTTTTGGTCCACTGTGTTTCATCAACTCCAGAGTCAATACAGCTGTGTACATGCTTCTATCTGTTGTAAAGCTCAATAGAGATGATGATTTAATGTTCCAGCATGATCTGGCACCTGCTCACAGTGCCAAAACCAGCAGTAAGTGGTGTACTGACCATGGCATTATTGTCCTCGATTGGCCTGCCAACTCCCCTGACCTAAACCCCATAGATAATTTGTGGGGTATTGTGAAGAAGAAGCTGAAAGACACCAGACCCAATCATGCAAATGAGCTGAAGGCTGCTATTTAAGCATCCTGGGCATCCATAACACCTCAGCATAGCCACTGGCCGATTGCCTCCATGCCACGCCGCATTGATGTAGTAATCCGTGCAAAAGGATTCCCAACCAAGTACTGAGTGCATTAATTGACATTTTCAAATGTTTGATTTTGTTTTCCTGTTATAAATATATTTTTTTAACTTGGTCTGAGGAAATATTCTAATTTTTTGAAATAGGATTTTTGAGTTTTCTTAAGCTGTATGCCATAATCAGCAATATTAAAATAATAAAAGGCGTGCAATATTTCAGTTGATGTGTAATGAATCCAGAATGTATGGCATTTTCATGTTTTTAGTTGCATTACGGAAAATAAATTACTTTATCACAATATTCAAATTTTCTGAAAAATATATATATATAGAGACAGAGAGATAGAGAGAGAGAGAGAGATAAAGAGAGAGAGAGAGAGCGAGAGAATTCACAGAAAGTCAAGTATTTCTTATATATATATGAAATACTTGACATGGTGAATTTATGGGAAATATACTCCTCCCCCCTGTTAACCACGCCCCGCCCCACACCTGACCACGCCCCACCACCTCCCGAAATCGGATGTCTCAAGGTTGGCAAGTATGAAAATGTTACATGTTTATACCTACTGTAACTGATCAAATAAGCCGAGTTTCCATCCATCCATCCATTTTCTACCGCTTATTCCCTTTTGGGGTCGCGGGGGGCGCTGGCGCCTATCTCAGCTACAATCGGGCAGAAGGCGGGGTACACCCTGGACAAGTCGCCACCTCATCGCAGGGCCAACACAGATAGACAGACGACATTCACACGCACATTCACACACTAGCGCCAATTTAGTGTTGCCAATCAACCTATCCCCAGGTGCATGTCTTTGGAAGTGGGAGGAAGCCGGAGTACCCGGAGGGAACCCACGCATTCACGGGGAGAACATGCAAACTCCACACAGGAAGATCCCGAGCCTGGATTTGAACCCAGGACTGCAGGAACTTCGTATTGTGAGGCAGACGCACAGTTTGAGAAAGATAATGTGATGAGAAAATAGTTAAGATAAAATAAAATTTAAGTAAATAAAAGGACACAGATAGACATTACTTGTCCAGGGTGTACGCCGCCTTCCGCCGGATTGTAGCTGAGATAGGCGCCAGCGCCCCCTGCGACCCCAAAAGGGAATAAACTGTAGAAATGGATGGATGGATGGATGAATAGAAGGAATGCGCAAAGGGCATCCTTGCGGTGGTAGGTGACGTCGGAGGGGGGCGGGGCCTGGACTCTCTCAAGACTCAAGGTCTCCAGCAAAGTTCGTCTCAGACGTGAAAACCCTGCACCGAGTGTGTCGTCATCACGATGATGGAATGAAGAATCCTCTTCACATTACTCAAATATATTCTTCTGTGAGGTTCTCGCTGCCGATGGAAGACAAACACTGAGGTTTATTCGGCTCAATGGGACGCGCGACGAAATAACACCGGCAAGGCGCGGCTTCGACGCGCAAACAGGTAACTCTTGGGTTATGATTTCATTGAATGAAATTTATCTTAAACTGTCTATCAACTGTATGTCATATTTACTTTCCACTTTAATATTTTCATACGGAAGTCCACAATTACAACGTAAAGGTATTATTTATGCTGTACGTACAAAGTGCCGTCCGGGGGCCATGAATTGTGTGAGTTTTTTATTTTTCTTGGCCCGTACTCCAAACATAGAACGACTTCATGATTAATATGCGGTTACACTCATTTTCTTCATCACCTTCAACACAAGACAAGCGGTAGAAAATGGATAGATGGATGGATGACCTCCAACACAAATTAAACTAATGATATGTCTAAATTATGATTGCAGCTTTGAGTTTGCCAAAGTATATTAAAGTTATTAGTTATTAGTCTTAATTGCTGGATTGCAATTATTGTATGACTAAAAAGAAGTCATTAACAATAAGTACTTTACTCACATTATACATTCGGAATATAGACTATATATTTGATATATACAGGGTAGGATTTATAAAATGTACCACATGCTTTACATCACATGTTTACGCTTGCACAATACAACATATCGAGGAAAGAGTAGTAAGAAGTTTATTTAATACCCATTCAACCTGTCAGATATTACAATAAGTTTTCTATATTTTTGTGTTCAACATCATCCATGATAAAGAATATTAAATAATGGGATTAGTATATATCTTATTCAGTATTATAATCAATTAAATAAACCAGTGAGAGTTGGACGAAAAACATTTCATGGTATAAAGTACAAAACCAATTTTTATTTGAGTTGGTAAATTGTGTTAGAGGTAAATAAAAACAGAATACAATGATTTGCAAATCCTTTTCAACCCATATTTAATTGAATGCACTACAAAGACAAGATATTTGATGTTCACACTAATAAACTTTTTTTTTTGCAAATAATAATTAACCTAGAATTTCATGGGTGCAACATGTCCCAAAGTAGTTGGGAAAGGGCATGTTCACCAATGTTACATCACCCTTTCTTTTACCAACACTCAATAAACATTTGGGAACTGAGGAAACTAATTGTTGAAATTTTGAAAGTGGAATTCTTTCCCATTCTTGTTTTATGTAGAGCTTCAGTCGTTCAACAGTCCAGGGACCTCCGTTGTCGTATTTTACGCTTCACAATGCGCCTCATATTTTCGATGGGATACAGGTCTGGACTGCAGGCGGGCCAGGAAAGTACCCGCACTCTTTTTTTACGAAGCCATGCTGTTGTAACACGTGCTGAATATGGCTTGGTATTGTCTTGCTGAAATAAGCAGGGGCGTCCATGAAAAAGACGGCGCTTAGATGGCAGTATATGTTGTTCCAAAACCTGTATGTACCTTTCAGCATAAATGGTGCCTTCACAGATGTGTAAGTTACCCATGCCTTGGGCACTAATGCACCCCCATACCATCACAGACGCTGGCTTTTGAACTTTGCGTCGATAACAGTCTGGATGGTTCGCTTCCCCTTTGGTCCGGATGAAACAATGTTGAATATTTCCAAAAACAATTTTGAAATGTGGAACACTTTTCCACTTTGCATCAGTCCATCTTATATGATCTCGGGCCGAGAGAAGCCAGCGGCGTTTCTGGACGTTGTTGATAAATGGCTTTCGCTTTGCATAGTAGAGCTTTAACTTGCACTTACAGATGTAGCGACAAACCGTATTTAGTGACAGTGGTTTTCTGAAGTGTTCCTGAGCCCATGTGGTGATTTCCTTTAGAGATTGAAGTCGGTTTTTGATACAGTGCCGGCTGAGAGTCACGGTCATTCAATGTTGGTTTCCGGCCATGCCGCTTACATGGAGTAATTTTTCCAGATTCTATGAACCTTTTGATGATATTATGGACCCTAGTTGTTGAAATCCCTAAATTTTTTGCAATTGCACTTTGAGAAACGTTGTTCTTAAACTGTTTGACTATTTGCTCACGCAGTTGTTGACAAAGAGGTGTACCTCGCACCATCCTTTCTTGTGAAAGACGGAGCATTTTTGGGAAGCTGTTTTTATACCCAATCATGGCACCCACCTGTTCCCATTTAGCCTGCACACCTGTGGGATGTTCCAAATAAGTGTTTGATGAGTATTCTTCAACTTTATCAGTATTTATTGCCACCTTTCCCAACTTCTTTGTCATGTGTTGCTGGCATCAAATTGTAAAGTTAATGATTATTTGCAAAAAAAAGGTTTATCAGTTTGAACATCAAATATGTTGTCTTTGTAGCATATTCAACTGAATATGGGTTGAAAATGATTTGCAAGTCATTGTATTCCGTTTATATTTACATCTAACACGATTTCCCAACTCATATGGAAACGGGGTTTGTATATGCAATATCAGGGGTGTGAAACGTATTGCCCGCGGGTAAAACCAAGCCCGCGAACCGGTTTTACCCGCCCCGCGTGATGAGTTTGACAAGTATAAAAAATTTGCTGCTTTTTTTTTGGAACGAAAGAAACTGCTGTTCCAAATGTGTCCTCTGGATGTCGCAATAGCAATTATGTTAGGCAAGGAAACGGTTTATACAGAGGCCAAGCAAGAGTTACGCAGTAAAGGGTGACTGTGGCTCTTGCTCCTCAACCAACATGAAACATAAAACCTGCCATGTTACTTATTTTGCTTTGAAAACATTGTCATTTGGCGCTCTCGTCGCCCCAAAATGTCTCTGTCCAACACGAGAAAAGTGAACTTAACCCTTTTGAATCGTTTTTACCGCCGTTTCTTACGGTTTGTTGCGCTAGCACTGGATTGATACGTGGAAGTGATAAAGGAGGTATTTGATACCTACAGGAGTTTACCTGTTGTGTTTTTGTTCAATCCCAGAAAGACCATGACTTAAAGTTTAATCCTGGCTTTGTAGATACACTGAGACAAAGTCTAAGCTCATTGTGCGTTTGAAGCTTCATCGATTCCCTCAGAATTTTCAACAAATTTGAAGGGTTTTCTCAAAGGACTATTTGTGATTTGTACGTTTTCAGAATGTTTTTTTCTATTTTTGTCTGAAGTAAAACAAAGGAAAGAACCTGGAATTGTCTTTATTTTTAAGTTATCATGTAATGATTTTATCATTTTGGCCCACTTGGGAATAGATTTTCATCCATGTGGCCCCAGAGCTAAAATTAGTTTGACACCCCTGTGGTATATGATAAGTCATTCCTTCAAATAATGAGTAATCAAATACTGAAAAATGATAAGCATTGAGGTAAAATTTACATACATTTTGTGTGATGAACATATTAAACATATTGGTTCAAATTGTTGTCAAAAGATAACAAGTCGCTTGAGTACCAGTAAAACCAGACCTGGGCAAAATACGGCCGGACGTTCTACATTATTTTTTAGCCCTTTAGCATCAAAACTGTAGCCGCCATTATGATGTGCAGTGCTGTTTTTAAGCGACCACAGGTCATGAACGATAGAAAGCATTTAAAGTATTTAGGGATGGCGTGGCACAGTGGAAGAGTGGCCGTGTGCAACACAAGGGTCCCTGATTCAATCCCCACCTAGTACCAACCTCGTCATGTCCGTTGTGTCTGAGCAAGACACTTCACCCTTGCTCCTGATGTGTGCTGGTTAGCGCCTTCCATGGCAGCCCCCCCATTAGTGTGTGAATGTGTGTGTGTGAATGGGTAAATGTGGAAGTAGTGTCAAAGCGCTTTGAGTACCTTGAAGGTAGAAAAGCGCTCTACAAGTACAACCCATTTATCATTTATTTATTTCAATGGTTCAACTCTGCGCTTTTGAGTGTCATACGAGTTATCACGGTAATCTACGTAGCAGCAGCTCAGACCAAGAACAAAGCAGAGTGGGCGGGGTTTGTTTTCACAGAAGCCAGCCCAAAACACATGTGTCAAGAACAGATGCAGAAGTAGATTTTTACGTGATAATATATAATTGCAGGTGTTTATTACACTTGGCCTTCATCTTTCGTTGGTTTTCATCCAGGATGTCTCTGTACATTGCTGCATTCATCTTAGTCTAGTCAGGAAGGTGACCAAAAACTTAATGGTCACTCTGTCAGAACTATAGCATTCCTCTGGAGAGAGAAGAGAACCTTCCAGAAGGACAAGCATTTCTGCAGCAATTCATCAATCAGGCCAGACGAAAGCCATTCCATAATGCACTTCCTGAAAGACTCTGACGATGAGGAACTAAATTATTTTTTCTGATGAGACAAAGATTGAAGTCTTTGGCGTGAATGCCAGGCGCCATGTTTGGAGGAAACCAGTTCCTGCTCATTACCAACCCAATACCATTCCTACAGTGAAGCATGGTGGCTGTGAGGATGT
Source organism: Nerophis ophidion (assembly GCF_033978795.1). Taxonomy (NCBI): domain Eukaryota; kingdom Metazoa; phylum Chordata; class Actinopteri; order Syngnathiformes; family Syngnathidae; genus Nerophis; species Nerophis ophidion. The sequence goes on along the minus strand of NC_084611.1, from coordinate 58,538,502 downwards.
TTTTCCAGCGGCAGGAACTGACAGACTCGTCAGGATAGAGGGAAAGAGGAATGCAGCAATGTACAGAGACATCCTGGATGAAAACCAATAGTTTTCATCCAACCTGCTGGAACTTGAGAGGTTCTGCAAAGAAGAATGGGCTAAACTGCTCAAAGATAGGTGTGCCAAACTTGAGGCATCGTACTGAAAAAGACTCGAGGCTGTAATTGCTGCCAAAGGTGCATCAACAAAGTATTGAGCAAATGCTGAGAAAATGTATTTACATGTATTATTTTTATTTGTAATAAATTAGCAAAATAAAATAACAAATATTTTCTGTTGAATTTTGAGGACAATGAACGTATTCCATTTTGGAATAAGGCTGTAACATAATAAAATGTGAAAAAGTCAAGCGCTCTGATTACTTTCCGGATGCACTGTATATAAAAAATTTTGTCGATTGTATATGTATGAATATGTGTAGGTGTGTGTTAAAATAAAGTACCAATGATTGTCACACACTTAGGAAGTGTGGCAAAATTGTGTGTGTATGCATATATATATATATATATATATATATATATATATATATATGTATATATATATATATATATATATATATATATATATATATATGTATATATATATATATAGTATGTATATAATGTATGCATGTATGTATATGTATGTATATAATGTGTGTGTATGTATGTATGTATATATATATATATGTATGTATATAATGTAAGTATGTATGCATATATATATATATATATTTGCTGGGTGGTACTTTTGTGGCCGACTTGAGTGCTTGAGTGGGAGTTGGGGGGGTTGGGTTCGTGGGTAGCCCGGTTGCTTTTGGTATATGTAGTTATCATTACTAGGGGTGTAACTTTTGGTGGTCTTCATGTTTGGCTGCGGGGAGTCTCTGGGCCCCTCGAGGCGGGAAGTTCCGTTTTTCTGCCTGCGTGGGGTATGGTCTCTTGGTGGCTTGGGCTGTCTCTTGTTTCTCCTGTGCCTTGTCCTCTGCCAGGCACGTCCGTCTACTGCCCACTGCTGGCCTGCCAGGCAGCACGGTGGGCCTGTTTCTATGGGTCCTGTCGTTGGCTGGCCCGCCTGCTTGGGGCCAATGGTCCCTTGTTCCCTGGGTTGGGTTCTCCAAGTGGCTGGGTCTGTACTTGGGCTCCCACACATACTGGGACACAAATATATCGAACATACAAACACACATACGCACATGCACACAGTTATTCATACATACTGTATATAAGTGAAGTGAATTGTGAATTATATTTATATAGCGCTTTTCTCGAGTGACTCAAAGCGCTTTACATAGTGAAACCCAATATCTAAGTTACATTTAAACCAGTGTGGGTGACACCGGGAGCAGGTGGGTAAAGTGTCTTGCCCAAGGACACAACGGCAGTGACTAGGATGGCGGAAGCGGGAATCGAACCTGCAACCCTCAAGTTGCTGGCACGGCCACTCTACCAACCGAGCTATGCCGCCCCATAAATAAATAAATACATACATGCATACGTACATTCATTCATACAGACATACGCGCACACATTGATACTTACGCACATACACAGGTACATAAGCTGGCATAGACATGCACAAATACGGTACATTCACTTTACAAACATACATACATATACACATTCTGTACATACACAAGCACATAGGCATATAATAACGTTTCATCGGACATATATTAACGTTGTTTCTTCTCAGGGGAAACTGTATAAAACACGGCACACTGATGAAGCGTGACCTACTTTTACTATAACAATCTACAAGGTTAATACAAGTACAACCCAATTACCATTTATATTTTTCTGTTTCCCACATTCATTTATCTGCTTTCTTTTGTAATTCAAGTTTTCATTACATATACTGTATGTATCGTTGCATTATTGATAATTGAGGTTATTATTATTCATTATCAATAGTGTTGTTTCAATTGGTATTTGTTATGGTTTCATTTGTTGTACAATTATGTTTGTCATTTCTGTGTTATTACTATCTACTTTATTAACTGTTTAATTTTTATATCATATTTGCACTTATCGGAGTTGCTGCTGTTGTTCTGTTGTTGTTGTTGTAGTTGGTTACAACAACAACTTGTCCTTTTAAAAGCAAAGACTGGCAAAGTGCTGACAAAAACAAAGAGTTAAATTGTTTTATATTAACAAAGGAAAGTCAAAATATAGTAACAACAAAACAACAATGCCAATTATAAATGTGTTCTATTTTTGTAAAATAAGGAGGGCCAACAAAACAAAAATAAAAACTACAAACAAATGTCTTTTTATACATTACTAGTGAATGTAGAGCATACATAATTGCTTTACATTGTAATTGTGGACTTCCATGTTAACATATTGTGGTAACAACAAAAGTAGTAGCAACATCACACTGAATCTAATTAGCTTCCTAAAAAATTGTTTTGTGATGAAGATGAGTTTAGAAAAGATTAATTATAGATTTAGCTATTTTTCACACAACTTCGTCTTTCTGTTGTTAGCTAGCCAGCCAGGTAACAAGCTAACTATCTTACCAAGGAGAGCCATCATCCTCCAGATGTCCGACGTGCCTCCGCTTTAAATGCATCTTAATCACAATAAAAAGCAATTTTGAGAAAATCAGTTTTCACTCGTGGAAATGCAAACATGTTTTACTTCCTGCAGCTTGGCTCACACACGCATGTTCTTTACCATCCAGAAAAACAAGAGCGATGACGTCACTGTCATTAATGACAAATGAATTTGTCGGTGACAGATTTTATTGTCAATTTTTGTCAATAACAAATCATTCATGGAAAGATACTGGTCAACATATGTATGCCATTGCAATACAAACTTTTTCTTCTGACGACTTATATTCACCGTGTTTATTTCTAACACTTCTTCATAATATGTGTCATGTTTTGTGGTCACGTTCTGTTTGGGTTTTGGGCTCATTGTGCACTCTGTGTGTTTTGTCACTTGACAACCATTAGTTCACCTGATTCATTTGGACTCACACACCTGATTTGTTTAGGACTCACGCACCTGTGTTAATCACACTACTATAATTTAAGCTTGAGTTGCCACAGGTAATCGGCCTGGCGTCATTGTTGTTGTTCCATGCTCTGTTCATTCCCTTCATGCCAGTTCATGCTTCATGCCTTGCACGTAAGTTTTGTTTATTCAAGTCACAGTTAGCGAGTTTTTCGTGTCCTAAGTTTTTTGCCTTTGTGGTATATTTTTTTGTTTTTTTAGCCAAGTTTGTTCTCCGCCTTGTGCGCGCCTTTAGTTTGCCCTTTTTTTTTATGGATAAAATAAACTATGTATTTACCTTCACGCCATGTCCCGTCACCTTCCTTTGCATTCCGGGAAAACAAACCCCACCACAGTACACGTTTTGACAATAAGAATCAGAATCAGAAATACTTTAATAGTCCCTGAGGAGAAATAAAAATGTTCAGCACAATCCCATTCAAGATCAGACAAACCTTACAGGGCGCATTAAAGTGCGCTCAAAGTCTTAACTACATGTTATCCTGGGATTTCAAAATATGGGACATTTTTCAGGAAAATGGGTGAAAATGAGGGTTTTTTATTTTCATTACAAATTACAATCACTCCTACATCATAAGAGTGTAACTATTAGGACTGCGAATCTTTGGGTGTTCCACGATTCGATTCAATATCGATTCTTGGGGTCGTGATTCGATAATATATCGATTTTTTCTTATTCAACGCGATTTTCGATTCAAAAACGATATTTTTACGATTCAAAACGATTCTGTATTCATTCAGTACCGTACATAGGATTTCAGCAGGATGTACCCCAGTATGCTGACATGCTAGCAGAGTAGTAGATTTTTTTTAAAAAGCTTTTGTAATCATAAAGGACAATGTTTTATCAACTGATTGCAATACTGTAAATTTGTTTTAACTATTAAACGAACCAAAAATATGACTTATTTTATCTTTGTGAAAACATTGGACACAGTGTGTTGTCAAGCTTATGAGATACGATGCAAGTGTAAGCAACTCTGACACTATTGTTCTTTTTTTTTTTAAATTATAACTAATATTGATACTGTTGTTGATGATATTGATTTTTGCTTCACTACTTTTGGTTTGTTCTGTGTCGTGTTTGTGTCTCCTCAATTGCTCTGTTTATTGCAGTTCTGAGTGTTGCTGGGTCAGGTTTGGTTTTGGAATTGGATTGCATTGTTATGGTATTGCTGTGTAGTGGTTTGTTGGATTGATAAAAAAATAAATAAATAAATAAATGTACCCCGCCTTCCGCCCGATTGTAGCTGAGATAGGCACCAGTGCCCCCGCAACCCCAAAAGGGAAAAAGTGGTAGGAAATGGATGGATGGATGAATAAAAAAAAAAAAAAAAATGATTAAAAAAAAAAGATAATCGATTCTGAATCGCACAACGTATTTGGATCGATTTTTCCCCACACCCCTAGTAACTATAAAAAACTGTGCAATCCACTCTGACACTCAGAGTGGGTAACAAAATGGAAAGACGCTGGTAAAGAAGGACAAAAACAAGATTTCTCTGCAAAAACGAGAATGCTGAGACGATTTGCTGTATATCTTTGAATATTGGAAGAAAAAAAAACAAGACCATAAATGGCCACTGGGCCGCATTTTGGACGCCGCTGCTTTAAGCACACGTGAGCGTGTAAGAGCGGCCAATAAATCAACAAAGAGAGTTCTGGTGATATCATCTGTCTCACAGTAAGATGGGAAGAATAAAAACAGGCAATACATGTCTTGTCATGACTACTCATAAACATTTAATCACATGGATGCTAAATCACTGACAATGTCATCCAAACTCCTGGATTCTCACGATTTTTGATACTTATTCAATTCTATGATACACATTTTTCAAATGTACTATTTTATTGAAAAGTAATTAAAAGTTTCAACAATAGAGCTTGAAAGTGTGACGTAGTAAACACAATGCAGTGTAGGTCTGAATAGCTTATTTACACGGATGAATGCATGACTCCGTACTAGTGTTGTATGGTATACCAATACTAATAAAGAATCGCGGTACTAATAAATTATAATCGGTACTATACAACCATTGAAAAGTACCGGTACCACTGTTTCATCTGAGTGCTGCTTTGTGGCGGTGACTACAGAGCCGAGGTTCATGATGTTGACTTGCCCACTCTCTCACTCGCCCCACATACTCCCATTATTAAAGGAGCACACACACACATACGCTACTCTCACAACAGCTGCTTTAAAACATGCCTCGCCAAATGTGGCGATTAGTATTACCACCTTTGCTTCGAACTTCGGTAAACATTTAAATAATAAGCATTCAGATCTGCACAAGGAGTTAGAAAGGCTCACAGGTAATAATGTCCTGCTGTTTGGTCCGGTGCAGATTGTATTCGAGGAGCACTTCAATCAGACATTATTGTGAGGTTTTGTATTAGTGTTCTTAAAAATAGATGTAGTGCTCACACGTCGAGAATTGACATGGCTCGCCCAGGAAAAAAGGTTGTACAGTATTCAGTCCTGGCGATACAAAATAAAGCAGGTATCATTGTATTTTTTAAGTGTGGGTATCAACTTTGTATCCAAGTATCGATACTTTCGACAACATTATAGTTAAACTCTACCCTCCTTGTGCTTAAAACTAACTACTTATGAATGTCTTTAGAGTTGGAAAATGCCATTGCACAAAGTTCCTCCTCCCCTCCAGTAGACGACCGTGCTGCAAGGGTCTTGACCAGGCAGGTTTTATGGTCCCAGCTCTGTCATTGCGTTGCTCCATTCTCTTCTTCCCAGACCCCCCAATTCCCCTCCCAACCCCATCAACACCAACCCGTCTCCTCTGCCAGCTGTTTCCCTCAGCGCTCCCAGCGCTTTGCAGAATGGAGGAGTACACGGTTGTTTACAATCAGGGACAGAAGGCGTACAAGGCCACTACTTCCAGTCACATTCCCAAAAAATTACAGAGCAGCCGCTTTGGCTCCAGGCCGACATGAAATAAATCTGCTCGACCTTAAACTGCGCACCTTATATTAGGGAATTCCAAACTAATTGTTTGACGTTTCATTGTGTGTACAATACATTAACTTGTTTACGTATGCAGTACCAATGGGGTAAATGGCTACTGCACTGTATGTGGACTTTGATAAAAACTGCTGCACTTTATTTTTTATTTTTTATTTATTTTTTATTTTTTGTCCTGTCCAGCTTTTCAGGCAAATCATATAGTTGATGCAGATGTCCATATCGGCTGTTCGGATTTATTTTACTAAAGAGAAGTGTAGGATACTTCTCTTGTTGCCTTATTTGTATTTTACTTCATTAAATGTATTTATATTATCATTTGGTGCAGCCGGGCCGGAGTAGGAGGGGATAGAAAGAGAAAAAAGGGAAAACAGAGGGGGAAATTGTGGGGACAAGAGGGGGATTAGACAGAGAGACAGAAACAACAGCAAACAGAACAACAACAACAGTAGAACAACATCAGCAAATACCATATATACAAATGATGGTAAGAGTGATAGCAAAGAAGCAGTTAGCGAAATAAATAATAATACAGAAATAACAATGAGCCTTATTACACTACAAATGGAGCATTACAAATACCAATAGAAATAGTGCTATTGATAATGAACAATACCAATAATTTACTTCTATTATCAACAATACAGTTGTTCAAATACAACAATACATATACATAATGATTAGGGGTGTAACGGTACACAAAAATTTCGGTTTGGTACGTACCTCAGTTTAGAGGTCACGGTTTGGTTCATTTTAGGTACAGAAAGAAAACAACAAAATATAAATTTTTTGGTTATATATTTACCAAATTTGTAAACAATGGCATAACATACATATACACACAGGGTTCATTGCCAAGGTTAATGTGGTCAGCATATATAAAATAAAAAATAAATAAGATAAGGCTCAGAATGGTTTCTTAACAAAACCTTTCTTCATATAAAGTGATGTTTTTGATTGATTGAGAATTAGTAGACTGCATAGTACAGTACATATTCCGAACAATTGACCACTAAACGCAAACACCCCAATAAGTTTTTCAACTTGTTTAAGTCGGGGTCCACGTTTATCAACACACTCCTTTCTGGCTAACTTGGCACTAAGAAGATATATGGGCTTATTGTTCTTCCACAATAGAAGTGGGTCAAAATGCAGTTTTTAATGCAATGCAGCAACACCCTGCCACCCCGAATGGGACAAGCGGTAGAAAGTTGATGGATGGATGGTCTTAAATCTGCTGCTATTAAAACATTTGTTATTGCTTCAGCCCTGCCTGACTCGCCAAGGCGAGGCTGCTTGAATGCGTTGGTGACGCTTCAAAGGAGTTAGCATGTTTGACGTGTTGGCAGAAGCGTACCCTACTGCTGCTGAACAATATCGTCAACCTCCGTCCTACATTGTTGTATCGCACCGCGAAGCCAAAGTGTTCTCAAAAGGGCGATCTTAACGAGGCAGGAGGGTCTTCCAGCTCTGGCTTTTGCATGTTGTCGTAGCCCAGTCGAAACGTTTCAATACAAATACACGTACCATTACACCCATAGTAATGATAACTACATATACAAACGAATGCAGAAAAAAATGGAGGGGAAGAAAAGAAAAGCAACCTATATTAACCTTGTAGATTATTATAGTAACAATAGGTTAAGCTTTGTCAGTGTGCCATGTGTTACCCAGTTTCCCCGAGGGCAACAACGTTAATATATGAATATATGAAATGTGATTATGTGCATGAGTGTATGTACATGTATATGTACAGAATGTATGTTTGTTCACTTTAAATGAAGCTGCTAAAATACTGTAACTTGACCGCCCACTCTCATACCCTCTATGTATTATACTTGTATTTTAAAATACAAGTATTATGTGATTTCAATATTGTTGTGTATTTTCAATCCTGTGTAATTTTAACTGTGCATGTTAGATGAACCATAAAAGGAATGCAGATGTAAATTAGCACGGTGCTAAATCTGGTGCAGCCGTCTTCTTAATGTATTGGCACATTGTTCTTTAAATAAACAAATACAGACGAACAAACTTGGGCGATACTCTAAATATACACCACAGATGCTGATAATCATAAATTAACATTAAACATAACTTTTGCTTTTATTAAAGACTCTTGGAATAGGGGAAAGGAAAGCTACTTTCGTACATTTATTTATTCAATTCCTTAGTGTTTCTCACCTTCTTTAACAAAGTCCTGGCACTCACAACTATACTTGGCACCATCGTGGATTAAAAAAAAAAAACAGGCACATGGACACGGTAGAATTCTCCTTTCGGAACATTATTTGATGGCCATATTATAAAAATGACTAAGACGATTAAAATAAATATAAACTCTTTCAGGGTTCTTCGACCGTGTATATCTGTTCAAGCTGCACAAGTTTACATGCATGCAATGATTTTATCCCATATGTCTTATTGTCCCATAGTCTGGAGACAGGCCACGAAATGTGTAGTGAAGCCTCTGTTGTCCTTATATAAACTAACTCTAAAGATGTTTGCCCAAAAAACAATGAAGCATCATCACTGCCATATTACACAATAATATAACATGATTAATTGTGATAATTTTATAAATATCTCATTTTTAAAAGCTATTTTTAAGTGTCTTGATGGATTAGCCCCTGATGTAATTTGTAAAGAAATACAAAGATACAGTAGTGAAGGTGTGCAGACTCAAGCTGCAGTCTGCACACTGGGTCAGTCTGCATTCTCAGTGAAGGCCTCACATCTGTGGAACTCTTTGCCACTGGAGTTAAAGTCACAGTCGGACATTGATCTTTTCTCCACAAAACTGATAAAGTGGCTTATGGATAATCAGAAGTGTGAGCACTATAACTATTAGTATGCACAAATCGGGCCAATTATTTTTAATGTGTTTTAACTATTGTACTTTTCTTAATACTTTTGTATGTGTTTTACACTTTTCTCAACTTTTCTTTAAAAGCCTAACCAGGGACAAGGGTTGCAAATTAGCCTGTGACTATACGTCTTATGTACTTTGACATCGGTTACCTATGGGTAGCAATGTTTAATTGTATTGTCCCTGTCAAAAAAAAACATAAAAAATACTTTCCGCGGAATCTGGTTTGGTCGTAATACTAATACGGTTTACAAAAACCAGGGTAAAGTTTTTTGGAAAACCAAATCATGCGAAAAATAGGGCGTACAAAAAAATTAAGTACCGCTCTATTCAATCAATATGCCCAGGTGCGTCTCCATTAATTAGAATAGCAGTATTTGCCATACATGAATTTATTAGTGGTGGATGACAACAAAGAAAGTTGCTTATAAACACATTATGATGGGACTCTCTGTAATTGTAACTTGTCAGTACAATTCCGTACAGCAAGTGTTACCTATGGGTAGCAATGTTTAATTGTACTGTCCCTGTCAAATAAATACATACAAAAATACATTCCGCGGAAGCCGGTTTGGTCGTATTATTAAAACGGTGTACAAAAACAAAGGGAAAGTTTTTTCGAAAACCAAATCATGCAAAAAATAGGGCGTACGAAAAACGAAGTACACTCTATTCAATCAATATGCACAGGTGCGTTTCCATTAATTAGAATAGCAGTATTTGCCATACATTAATTTATTTGTGGAGGATGACAACAAAGAAAATTGCTTATAAACACATTATGATGGGACTCTCTGTGACTGTAGATTGCCAGTACAATTCCGTACAGCAAGTGTCGGTATGCGATCAGTGTTTATATACGGTACTTGTTTTTGTTTTTTTTGCATGAATTCAGACTTACCTAAACACTGACAAAGCTAGTGCTCTTTTTGGTATTTTAGGAGAGTCCGTCACACAAGCACATATTGTATTGCTCCTCTCAACAAGCTGCTGCAGCCCCCGTCCTAACCCAACCCCCAAAACACTCACAGGACCCTCTTGTTTGTGACGTGAAAAAAAAAAAACAATCAAAAGAAGCTACAAAAGAAAGTTAATGTGGATTCCTAATAGGGGTGCATTATACTGTAATTATGTAACCAATATGAGAAGTTATGACGTCACAGATAAATCCGATAACATTCAAAAATAGTTCAGATAACTGATAAATAAAACAAACTAGAAAAGCACTCGTAGTGGGCATACCTCTGCCAGGCCATATTTCCCAATAGTAATAAAGGGTCCTGAATGGTCTAGATTCAGGACCTTTTGAGGTGATCCATTACATCAAAATTTGCTCATAAATTTTTGAGCTTTCTCTAACGAAATTAATTGTCTCTTTGGGTGGAGGCGTCTGGCTAGCATGCACATGCACAGAAGTGTAAATGGAAATGATCCCAAATAGGGCCAAAATATGCTCAGTTGTTCCTTACAAGAACTACACCAAACGATTATTTCTTGAATCGATTAATATATCCATTGTTTTATTTATTGTGATTAATTAATTGATCTGTAGATTTAATACATTTTGTGAATAAATGACTAAAAATTACACTAACAATTTTGTAATTAGGGATTTATGCTTCCAATACCGATCATCCATAAGTGAGATCAGTGGCTACAATGTACATGTGTTAAACCTAAATGTATTCATGCTGAGAGCTGTTGACTATATGATATAAAAAGGGGAACCATAAAATCACCTTACCTTTTGGGAAGTGAACTAGTATTAGCTGTAGTGATGCGCGATACCACTGATTTTCTTACCCATCTGATACCGATACCTTGTGCAAATATACTTAACGTGTCTGCTAAAATTTTTCAAGTTGTGAATTTTCAAATAATAACATATCAATCTAAAAAAGGAATGTAAATGTACGAAAAAAGACCGAAACATCGAAAGGCAATGAGAAAAAACAATTTTTTTAAAAACTAAGAATTAATAGCAATATACGTAGTCACTATCACACAAATATGTGTTCCTACCTATATATATATATATATATATATATATATATATATATATATATATATATATATATATATATATAGTACAGGTCAAAATTATGGACACACCTTCTCATTTCAACGTGTTTTCTTTATTTTCATGACTATTTACATTGTAGATTGTCACTGAAGGCATCAAAACTATGACACCTGTGAAGTGAAAACCCTTTCAGGTGACTACCTCTAGAAGCCCATCGAGAGAATGCCAAGAGTGTTCAAAACAATAATCAGAGCATAGGGGGACTATTTTGAAGAAACTGGAATATAAAACATGTTTTCAGTTATAAAACATGTTTTCCGCCATTTCACCTTTTTCTGTAAAGTACATAACTCCTCATGTGTTCATTCATAGTTTTGATGCCTTTTGTGACAATCTACAATGTAAATAGTCATGAAAATAAATAAAACGCATCGAATAAGGTGTGTCCAAACTTTTGTCCTGTACTGTATATATCTTTACATATACATACATTTGTTTATTGAGTTTTTTTGTTTTTTTTATAATAAAAAAAAAAACAACCCAGGTATTAAATGTTAAAACTAACAATTAATAGTAATTATTAGGGCTGTGAATCTTTAGGTGTCCCACGATTCGATTCAATATCGATTCTTGGGGTCACGATTCGATAATATATAAATTTTTTTGATGCGATTCGATTCTCGATTCAAAAACGATATTTTTCCGATTCAAAACGATTCTGGATTCATTCAATACATAGGATTTCAGCAGGATCTACCCCAGTCTGCTGACATGCCAGCAGAGTAGTAGATTAAAAAAAAAAAAAGCTTTTATAATGGTAAAGGAAAATGTTTTATCAACTGATTGCAATAATGTAAATTAGTTTTACTATTAAACGAACCAAAAATATGACTTATTTTATCTTTGTGAAAACATTGGACACAGTGTGTTGTCAAGCTTATGAGATGCGATGCAAGTGTAAGCCACTCTGACACTATTGTTCTTTTTTATTATTTTTATAAATGTCTAATGATAATGTCAATGAGGGATTTTTAATCGCTGCTATGCTGAAATTATAATTAATATTGATACTCTTTTTGCTAATATTCATTTTTGTTTCACTACTTTTGGTTTGTTCTGTGTCGTGTTTGTGTCTCCTCTCAATTGCTCAGTTTATTGCAGTTCTGAGTGTTGCTGGGTCAAGCTTGGTTTTGGAATTGGATTGCATTGTTATGGTATTGCTGTGTAGTGGTTTGTTGGATTGATTAAAAATAAATAAATAAATAGATAAAAATTTAAATTAAAACATTTTAAAAATCGATTTTTTAAAAATGAGAATCGATTCTGAATCGCACGACGTAAACGATTCAATTTGTATTCGAATCGATTTTTTCCCGCACCCCTAGTAATTATACCTAGTCACCAACAATACAAAGCTGAAACAAAATTTGTTTTTAGTATTTTTTTTAATAAAAAAAAAAAATCAATATGGCCCCTGCATAGTTCACATTTTCAGTACGCGGCCCTTGGTTGAAAATGTTTGGAGACCCCTGAACTAAAGTATCAAAAATATTGATATTTTTTGTTTGAGGATGAATAATAGAACACAAAGTTCTGGTATGGATATTTCAGTATCAAGTTGCACATCACTAGTAGTGGAACTGATACCATCCTTTCATCGATTTTCTACTGCTTATTCAATGCATTTTATTTTTCTATCCATCCATTTTTTACCGCTTGTCCTTTTGGGGTCGCTGGAACCTATCTCAGCTGCATTCGGGCGGTAGGCGGGGTACACCCTGGACAAGTCGTCACCTCATCACAGGGCCAACACAGATAGACAGACAACATTCACACTCACATTCACACACTAGGGACAATTTTAGTATTGCCAATCAACCTATCCCCAGGTGCATGTCTTTGGAAGTGGGAGGAAGCCGGAGTACCCGGAGGGAACCCATGCAGTTTTTAAATATTTAAAATAACAAAATGATGGAGCGTTATAATTTCCATCTCCATCCATCCATCTTCTTCCGCTTATCCGAGGTCGGGTCGCGGGGGCAGCAGCCTAAGTAGGGAAGCCCAGACTTTCCTCTCCCCAGCCACTTTGTCCAGCTCTTCCCGGGGAATCCCGAGGCGTTCCCAGGCCAGCCGGGAGACATAGTCTTCCCTACATGTTTTGGGTCTTCCCCGTGGCCTCCTACCGGTTGGATGTGCCCGAAACTCCTCCCTAGGGAGGCGTTCGGGTGGCATCCTGACCAGATGCCCAAACCACCTCATCTGGCTCCTCTCGATGTGGAGGAGCAGCGGCTTTACTTTGATTTCCTCCCTGATGGCAGAGCTTTTCCCCCTATCTCTAAGGGAAAGCCCCACAACCCGGCTCAGGAAACTAATTTTGGCCGCTGGTACCCGTGATCTTGACCTTTCCGTCATAACCCAAAGCTCATGACCATAGGTGAGGATGGGAACGTAGATCGACCGGTAAATTGAGAGCTTTGCCTTCCGGCTCAGCTCCTTCTTCACCACAACAGATCGATACAGCGTCCGCATTACTGAAGATCCCGCACTGATCCACCTGTTGATCACACGATCCACTCTTCCCTCACTCGTAAACAAGACTCCGAGGTACTTGAACTCCTCCACTTGGGGCAGGGTCTCCTCCCCAACCAGGAGATGGCACTTTACCCTTTTCCGGGCGAGAACCATGGACTCGGACTTGGAGATGCTGATTTCTCATCCCAGTCGCTTCACACTCAGCTGCGAACCAATCCAGTGAGAGCTGAAGATCCTGGCCATATGAAGCTATCAGAACCCAATGATCATTAAAAAAAGCAGAGACCTAATTCTGCAGCCACCAAACTGGATCTCATTAACGCCTTGACTGCACCTAGAAATTCTGTCCATAAAAGTTATGAATAGAATCGGTGACAACTTATAATTTATAATTAATTATAATTATAAACAATTATAATCAGCAGAAAAACACCAGACGGCATTGTAACAGTATCAACGAAATATTTAAACAAGTTCATTATTGTCTTTTATTTCATACAATAGTCCTCGTGTGTACAAGGACTTGTTTTCCCTGAATTTTAAAACATAGACAAAAAAACTGATTTTGTAAAAAAATCAACAGATTGCCTGGCACACGACAGACAACAACGAAGCACCGCAGTTGTATCTGATGTTGTGATTTTACCTTCTCTCTACACCAGGGATCTCAAACTCAATTTACCTGGGGGCCACTGGATGCAGAGTCTGGGTGAGGCTGGGCCGCAAGAAAATATTTCTTTAGAAAAATGTTGCATACTCCTCAGCATGTCTAGTTGTATAATGACGTTTCAAATTGTATCCCTCGTGCACCGCAACTTTCTCTGTGCAAATAAGATATGTCGGGGTGCCCCTGTGCTCAACAAAGGAATATTGCATCTCCCACTTTTCCTGGAATGGTCTTTGCACATTACTAACCCTTCTCTTCACTGCAGGGTTTGAAAAAGACATGTTTGGGGTTGTGGAATATATTTGTTTTTAGCCGACACACAGAGAATAATGTTATTTCCGCAATGTGTGTCGTTCCGCTTTTCCTCCCTACAGCAACACGGGGGTCAGTGGATAATAGCCGGGAAAGTACCGGGATAGCGAGCGCAAAAAAGTGACGGCTCCCAGAGAATTATCCTGGCTTCATATAGAAATATATGTAGTGTCCATCGTGTGAGGCAATGCAAATTAAACAAATAAACAAAAAAATAACTGTTTGAATTGGTCCAGGTTATTAATGACGGACAGGTGTCGCGGTGTGACTGCAGCCAGGCATGTAAGAAAACCCTTGTCTCCATGGCAACGTCTCTGTCGCTTTCACTCATTTGCCGCTTTTCCACCAACGCAGGAGTAGGCAACCCAGAACATTGGAAGAGCCATTTTGCCAAATGGCTTCCGGGGCACACTTTTGACACCCTTGCTATAGATATTAGAACATAAAATCTGATAAATATATGGGTAAAAAGCAGGGCCTGGAGATGCATGCGCGTTTATCGTAACTCTCTCGCTCTCTCTGTCTCTGCCCCTCCCTCACGAATGCTGTTGCGTGCACAATTTGTTTTGTTTTTAACCCTTTCTTAACCCTGAACGTACATTGAAAATACACGCTACCCTAACTTAAAATGCCGGACATTTCAGGCATTTAAGAAACTCCACCCAGACAGCCCCGCAAAAGAGGACATGTCCGGTGAAAAGAGGAGGTATGGTCAGTCTAATTTAGCCCGGTCGCTACTAGCATGCCGTGTGTTGTGCCTCGGTGTGCATTGTTTACACAATGTGCGGTACGCTATTTAATACAAACCCCGTTTCCATATGAGTTGGGAAATTGTGTTAGATGTAAATATAAACGGAATACAATGATTTGCACATCCTTTTCAACCCATATTCATTTGAATATGCTACAAAGACAACATATTTGATGTTCAAATTGATAAAAAAAAATGTTTTTTGCAAAAAATCATTAACATTAGAATTTGATGCCTGCAACACGTGACAAAGAAGTCGGGAAAGGTGGCAATAAATACTGATAAAGTTGAGGAATGCTCATCAAACACTTATATGGAACATCCCAAAGGTGTGCAGGCTAATTGGGAACAGTTGGGTGCCATGATTGGGTATAAAAGCAGCTTCCATGAAATGCTAAGTAATTCACAAACGAGGATGGGGTGAGGGTCACCACTTTGTAAGGAAATTGTCGAACAGTTTTAGAACAACATTTCTCAACGAGCTATTGCAAGGAATTTAGGGATTTTACCATCTAAGGTCCTTAAAATTATCAAAAGGTTCAGAGAATCTGAGGCAATCACTGCACGTAAGTGATGATATTACGGACTTTTGATCCTTCAGGCGGTACTGCATCAAAAACCGACATCAATGTGTAAAGGATATAACCACATGGGTTCAATAACACTTCATAAAACCACTGTCAGTAATTACAGTTGGTCGCTACATCTGTAAGTGCAAGTTAAAACTCTACTATGCAAAGCCAAACCCATTTATCAACAATATCCTGAAACGCCGCCGGCTTAGTTGGGCCCGAGCTCACCTAAGATGGACTGATGCAAAGTGGAAAAGTGTTCTGTGATATGACAAGTCCACATTTCAAATTATATTTGGAAACAGAGGATGTAGTCTCCTCCGGAACAAAGAGGGAAATAACCATTGGGATTGTTATAGGCGCAAAGTTCAAAAGCCAGCATCTGTGATGGTATGGGGGTGTATTAGTGCCCAAGGCATGGGTAACTTACACATCTGTGAAGGCACCGATAATGCTGAAAGGTCCATACAGGTTTTGGAGCAACATATGTTGTCATCCAAGCAACTTTATCCTGGATGCCCCTGCTTATTTCAGCAAGACAAGTGATGCAACAGCATGGCTTTGTAAAAAAAGGACCGCCTGCAGTCCAGACCTGTCTCCCATCAAAAATGTGTGGTGCATTATGAAGCGTAAAATACGACAGCGGAGACCCCGGACTGTTGAACGACTGAAGCTCTACATAAAACAAGAATGGGAAAGAATTCCACTTTCAAACCTTCAACAATTAGTTTCCTCAGTTCCCAAACGTTTATTGAGTGTTGTTAAAAGAAAAGGTGATGTAACACAGTGGTGAACATGCCTTTTCCCAACTACTTTGGCACGTGTTGCAGCCATGAAATTCTAAGCTAATTATTATTGGCAAAAAAAAAAAAGTTTATGAGTTTAGACATCAAATATCTTGTCTTTGTAGTGCCTTCAATTGAATGTGGATTGAAAAGAATTTGCAAATCATTGTATTCCGTTTATATTTACATCTACCACAATTTCCCAACTCTTATGGAAACGGGGTTTGTATGTCCGTGTGGAAACTCATTCGATACACCTCCGAACCGAACCGAAACCCCCGTACCGAAACGGTTCAATACAAATACACGTACCGTTACACCCCTAATATATATACATGTATATATGTATTGTGTCAATTACAACTACAAAACCCAAAATCAGTAAAGTTGGCGCGTTGTGTAAATCGTAAATAAAAACAAAATACAATGATTTGCTCATCCTTTTTAACCTATATACAATTGAATATACTGAAAAGACAAGATACTTAAAGGCCTACTGAAATGAAGTTTTCTTATTTAATCGGGGATAGCAAGTCCATTCTATGTGTCATACTTGATCATTTGTGAAGGTGCCATTAATGCTAAAAGGTACAAACAGGTTTTGGAGCAACATATGTTGCCATCCAAGCAACGTTTTGTTGGACGCCCCTGCTTATTTCAGAAAGACAATGCCAAGCTACGTGTTACAACAGTGTGACTTCATAGTAAAAGAGTGTGGATACTAGACTGTCCTGCCTGTAGTCCAGACCTGTCTCCCATTGAAAATGTGTGGCGCAATATGAAGCCTAAAATACCACAACGGAGATCCCGGACTGTTGAACAACTTAAGCTACACATCAAGCAAGAATGGGAACGAATTCCACCTGAAAAGCTTCAAAAATTGGTCTCCTCACTTCAATCAATCAATCAATCAATGTTTACTTATATAGCCCTAAATCACTAGTGTCTCAAAGGGCTGCACAAACCACTACGACATCATCGGTAGGCCCACATAAGGGCAAGGAAAACTCACACCCAGTGGGACGTCGGTGACAATGATGACTATGAGAACCTTGGAGAGGAGGAAAGCAATGGATGTCGAGCGGGTCTAACATGATACTGTGAAAGTTCAATCCATAATGGATCCAACACAGTCGCAAGAGTCCAGTCCAAAGCGGATCCAACACAGCAGCGAGAGTCCCGTTCACAGCGGAGCCAGCAGGAAAACATCCCAAGCGGAGGCGGATCAGCAGCGCAGAAATGTCCCCAGCCGATACACAGGCGAGCAGTACATGGCCACCGGATCGGACCGGACCCCCTCCACAAGGGAGAGTGGGACATAGGAGAAAAAGAAAAGAAACGGCAGATCAACTGGTCTAAGAAGGGAGTCTATTTAAAGGCTAGAGTATACAAATGAGTTTTAAGGTGAGCCTTAAATGTTTCTACTGAGGTGGCATCTCGAACTTTTACCGGGAGGGCATTCCAGAGTACTGGAGCCCGAAATGAAAACGTTCTATAGCCCACAGACTTTTTTTGGGCTTTGGGAATCACTAATAAGCCGGAGTCCTTTGAACGCAGATTTCTTGCCGGGACATATGGTACAATACAATCGGCAAGATAGGATGGAGCTAGACCGTGTAGTATTTTATACGTAAGTAGTAAAACCTTAAAGTCACATCTTAAGTGCACAGGAAGCCAGTGCAGGTGAGCCAGTACAGGCGTAATGTGATCAAACTTTCTTGTTCTTGTCAAAAGTCTAGCAGCCGCATTTTGTACCAACTGTAATCTTTTAATGCTAGACATGGGGAGACCCGAAAATAATACGTTACAGTAATCGAGACGAGACGTAACAAACGCATGGATAATGATCTTATTTCTCAAATGTTTACTGAGTGTTGTTAAAAGGAAAGGCCATGTAACACAGCGGTAAAAACGCCACGTTGCCAACTTTTTTGCAATGTGTTGCAGCCATTAAATTATAAGATAATGATTATTTGCAAAAATAAATCAAGTTTGTCAGTTTGAATATTAAATATCTTGTCTTTGCAGTCTATTCAATTAAATATAAGTTGAACAGGATTTGCAAATAGTTGTATTCTGTTTTTATTTACGGCTTACACAACGTGCCAAATTTACAGGTTTTAGGTTTTGTGCATGCACATGCGTCATTGCCACATATGCACAATGCTCAGTGATTTCCATCCAATCACCAGCTAAGATACGTTCACGGCTTCACATACAGTAAAAAATTATGGAAGTATTTTCAAAAATTCACAGTTCCTCCTCAGCCGCAGGTTGTCAACCTCTAGACTCAGCCTTTAAGAGGGAAGTGAAATCCCTTATTTTTGTCCGTGTTGACGAAACCAATTGAGAAGTTGAGCGAATAATAGCAGTGTCAGTCAACCTGACGTGCTCCTCATGTCAGATATGCTATCACTTAATTCTATCTTCAGACCGACATACTTACCTTGTGAAGCTGCAGACTCTTTTACTGTTTCCTGCTGTAAAGATAATTGCACATCTCGAAAGGAATGGGAACACGATGGTTTGGGGCGAGGACTTTATTGTTTGGAGTCATGCACACGCCAACACGTTTAACAACCTTTAGAAATCAGAGCTTGTCTTCCTGCAGCTGATTGACATGTTATGCAGCGTACGCGCCGCCATATTTACTGTACATCGACGGAATGCTGCTGTCCGGGTCAGGGAGGAGTTTCCAAGAAATAGAGTCACATAGAGTAGTAGGGAAACTTTTACATTAAAATAATGTGACTTAAGTAAAAGTAAATAGTAGTCATCCAGATGAGTATTCAGTCAAGTACTGAGTAATGTTATTAGGTGCTATTTTTTAATGGTACTTGCACTACAACTGTAGTTAGTGCGTGCTTGTTTGCGAGTTTGTGTGTGTGTGTGAGAGTGAAGTGAAGGGAATTATATTTATATAGCGCTTTTTCCCTAGTGACTCAAAGCGCTTTACATTGTGAAACCCAATACCTAAGTTACATTTAAATCTGTGTAGGTGACACTGGGAGCAGGTAGGTAAAGTGTCTTGCCCAGGGACACAACAGCAGTGAGTAGGATGGCGGTAGCGGGGATCGAACCTGGAACCCTCAAGTTGCTGGCACGGTCACTCTACCAACCGAGCTATACCGAGAGAAACAGAAAGACCATACGATCGTATCACGAAAGCTGTACACCTTTACTATCACTTATTATGTTTTAACAGGGCTAGTGTTAGAATATATGCAGCTAAAACATGTTTTGTCAAGTTGCAAGTTGAATTTTTGTAGGCTGAAATGTGAACATTTCTACTGACAGACGATGGTTACATAAATTATATTTTCTTTAATACTTTGTAAACAATTGACATTGCCTCGTCTGACGTCATGTCACTTCTTACAGCGTGTAGTTTGAGTGTGGTCATGTGACTGCCAGGCTCCACTTGATTTGAGAAATGAAGGTCAAATCTTCCAACAACTCACGTTTCGACTCTGATTGTGGAGATGATTCCATTCAGAATCAATTTTTATTTCAACGAAGTTCTAAATTCAAACTGATTCTTGAAATATGTAATCCATCCATTTTCTACCGCTTATTCCCTTTGGGGTCGCGGGGGGCGCTGGTACCTATCCCAGCTACTATCGGGCGGAAGGTGGGGTACATCCAGAACAAGTCGCCACCTCATCGCGCAGGCAATATGTTATTTGGGATCAAAATGATACATATATATATATATGTGTATATATATACACATATATATATACATATATATGAGTATATATATACATACATACACATATATATATATATATATTATATACATACATACACATATATATATATATATATATATATATATATATATATATATATATATATATATATATATATATATATACATATATATATATATATATATATAGACAAACTTTATTGATCCTCAAGGGAAATTGTTCCATACCATAGCAACTTTATTTATAAAGCCCTTTAAAAAAAAATCACAGTTGAAGAACAAAGGGCCGTACACCACAAAGAAATACAGGCAAAGGACACACTAAAAAATAACATTTAAAACAGAGGTAAACTACGGACTGAAAAAGCAAATACAAATTCTCTTAAGAACAATTTGTTAGATAAAAAGCAGTTAAAAAGTTCAAACAGTTACAAAGGATGGAAAGGGTATTTTGTATTTATTTATTTATTTGTATTATTATGATTATTTTTAAATCAACTTGAAAATCACAAGATACACGTACAATTAGTTGGAAAGGATAATGCAGGTATAAAGTACACTAAAATGTACCATAGTAGCAATATAACATATATGTAATATGTACATTGTATACAGTTTATCATATACAGGTGCTCGTATATCATGAAAAAGTTGATTTATTTCAGTAATTATATTCAGAATGTGAAACTTACATATTATATCAATTCATTACACACATAGTGATAAATTTGAAATGTTTATTTCTTTAAATTTTGATGATTAGTACTGACAATTACTGAAAATCCCAAATTCAGTATCTCAGAAAATTAGAATATTAGATACGACTAGTACCAAAAAATATTTTTTAGAAATGTGGGCCAACTGAAAAGTATGAACATGGAAAGTTTCAGCATGTACGGCAATCAATACTTAGTTGCAGTTCCTTTTGCCTGAATTGCTGCAGCAATACGGCGTGCCATGGAGTCGACCAGTCTGTTGCACTCCTCAGGTGTTATGAGAGTCCAGCTTGCTTTAATATTGGCCTTCAGCTCTTCAGCATTGTTGGCTCTGGCATCTGGCATCTTCCGCTTCACAATACCCCATAGCTTTTCTATGGGGATAAGGTCAGGTGAGTTTGCAGGCCAATCAAGAACAGGGATACCATGGTCCTTAAACCAGGTACTGGTAGATTTGGCACTGTGTGCAGGTGCCAAGTCATGTTGGAAAATGAAATCTTCACCTCCATAAAATTGGTCCGCGGCAGGCAGCATAAAGTGTTCTAAAACTTCCTGGTAGACTGCTATATTGACCCTAGACCTCAGGAAACACAGTGGACCAACACCAGAGGATGACATGGCACCCCAGACCATTACCCATTGTGGAAATTTGACATTGGACTTCAGGCAACGTGGATTCTGTGCCTCTCCTGTCTTCCTCCAGACTCTGGGACCTTGATTTCCAAAGGAGATACAAAATCTACTTTCATCTGAAAACATAACTTTGGACCACTCAGCAGCAGTCCAGTCCTTTTTGTCTTGAGCCCAGGCGAGACGCTTTTGACGTTGTCTCTTATTCAAGAGTGGCTTTACACAAGGAATACGACAGCTGAAGCCCATATCTTGCATACGTCGGTGCGTGGTGGTTCTTGAAGCACTGACTCCAGCTGCAGTCCACTCTTTGTGGATCTCCCTCACATTTTTGAATCGGTTTTGTTTGACAATCCTCTCCAGGGCGCGGTTATCCCTCTTGCTTGTACACTTTTTTCCACCACATCTTTGTCTTCCCTTCACCTCTCTATTAATGTGCTTGGACACAGAGCTCTGGGAACATCCAACCTCTTTGGCAATGACCTTTTGTGTCTTGCCCTCCTTCTTTAAAGTATCAATGGTCATCTTTTGGACAGTTGTCAAGTCAGCAGTCTTCCCCATGATTGTGTGTCGTACAGAATCAAAACGAGAGACCATTTAAAGGCTTTTCCAGGTGTTTTGAGTTAGTTAGCTAATTAGAGTGTGGCACCAGGTGTCTTCAATATCTGACCTTTTCACCATATTCTAATTTTCTGAGATGTTGAATTTAGGGTTTTCATTGGTTGTTAGCTATAATCATCTCCTTTTTGGCAAAAAACACTTGAAATGTATCAGTCTGTTTGGAATGAATGTATACATTCTACAAGTTTGACTTTCTAAATGGAATTAATGAAATAAACCAACTTTTTCATGATATTCTAATAATATGACCAGTACCTGTATACTGATATATTATATCATTATTTTATATTATATTTTTATAAAATATATACAGTATATAAAAAAATCCAATTACCATGTACAATATTACATTATATGTAACAGATGCAGCAAAATAATTAAATTATATTAAATAAAAATAATAAATATATATATATATATACACAGGCCAATAGTTTGGACACACCGTTTCATTTCAATGTGTTTTCTTTATTTTCATGACTATTTACATTGTAGATTGTCACTGAAGGCATCAAAACTATGACACCTGTGAAGTGCAAACCATTTCAGGTGACTACCTCTTGAAGCTCATCGAGAGAATGCCGAGAGTGTGTGAAAAAGTAATCAGAGCAAAGGGTGGCTATTTTGAAAATACTAGAATATGTTTTCAGTTTTCTCACCTTTTTTTGTTAAGTACATAACTCCGCGTGTGTTTATTTATAGTTTTGATGCCTTCAGTGACAATCTCCAATTGTCATGAAAATAAAGGAAATGAGAAGGTGTGTCCAAACTTTTGGCTTGCACTGTATATATATATATATATATATATATATATATATATTCTGTTTGTTTTTAGTATGAATCAAATTGAATCAGTATAACCCCGCCTTCCGTCCGAATGCAGCTGAGATAGGCTCCAGCGACCCCAAACGGGACAAGCGGTAGAAAATGGATGGATGGATAAATAAGAATCACAATTCCCATTAAGATATTTATTTTTGACTGCTGGAACAGAATCATATGAAGCAGAATAATGTGACTGTGCCTGCTGAAAAAGTCTCTAACAAGTCAACACAATTATGCAAGCAGTAATCAATAGATTATAAATAAATATAATGAAGATATAAATAAATTAAGCGATCAGAGTTAAGCTCAAAGGTAACGGAGTAACAGGAGCCGTTCCTCCTCACAAATATATTCAGGTAAATGTGAATAGAATGTTGCATTAAACTACTTTGACAAGTACAGTTTATCCAAAAAGTGACTTGATTCTTGTAAACGAGTAAATCTAGCCAGTTACTTCCCGCCTTTGCGAAGGCAATGTCGTCATGCAGGTGAGTGACTCTCATTCTCAGACTGCAACCGGTGCCTCCGGTGTGTTTAAGGCCAAGTGTTTTACGGGGTTGCTTTCGCCTGAAGCTTGCTGTCGTAAATCAAGCGTGATTCACCAAAACAGGTTCTGCTGTCTGCCAGGTTCCATCTCATCTCAACAAGCCACAGAGATGTACAAATAGACTTTGGCCCGCAGCCATACCTCCCTGCTATTTCTTCCTCTACCAACTGCAACCCTGTCAACAGCTCTGCTCCCTCCCCAACATTTATCTCCACTGCCTCTGAGGATGTTGTTGTCTCTGAGCTGGTCTTTGACTGTCCTCCATGGGAAGTACCTGGCAGCGGATGCACCAACAGGCCTCTGTCTGGACATGTCTACCCCTTCTCTTCTGTCTGCACGCTGTTAGAGTTGTCATATCCGTGGTGGGGGAAGGAGGTACGGGGGGGTTGTTATACAAATGTGTTTAAAGAGGATTTGGTGCGCATGGTTGGGAAATGATCTCATTGCACATGGTCTTGTGAAGTCACTGCATGTAACAAAGAAAGAATGATTTGTCTTGTTTGCTGTCTGCAGGATTTTATAGCTGCCTCCCTGCCGTGTGGTAATCATCGGGACATTGCAGAAGATACTCAACAACAACTTGAGAACGTTGCACCTGCAAGCTCAGATGGCCCATCACTATGAGTCCTGGTTAAGAACAGCACCATCTAGTGGCAACTCCGAAGACATCAACAACATCCCTTCGTGGTGGGATCTCCAGAGGGAGGTTCACTCAGGGAACTGGATTGACCTCCACACAGGGCAAGGTTTAGGTTTTCCTTCTGTGAGTCCAGGGAGCTCCATGGGTCTGCAGTCCTCTTTAGCATCCTACGGTTCCGACCCACAGCTCTGCTCCTTGCCTCTGACTCAGCATGTACCGCCATCGCACTCGCCTCACTTCTTCCCTCAGGACGGCTTCAAGATGGAGCCTCTGCCTGCTGAAATCCTGCAACAGGAGCCGCTCCCCCTGGAGGAGCCACAGGAGAATGTTGGGTTGGCTCGCCCAAAGTCCCAGCGACGCGCTTCCAGAGGCGGCGGAACGGCGGCCTGTCGCTGCCCTAACTGCGTTCATGCGGAGCAACTGGGTCAGAGCGCCGACGACAGCCGGAGGAAACACATGCACAACTGCCACATCCCCGGCTGTGGCAAAGCCTACGCCAAGACCTCCCATCTCAAGGCTCACCTACGCTGGCACAGCGGGGACAGGCCCTTCGTCTGCAACTGGCTCTTTTGCGGCAAGCGGTTCACTCGTTCCGATGAACTGCAGCGCCACCTGCAGACGCACACCGGCGCCAAGAAGTTCAGCTGCATGCTGTGCCCTCGAGTGTTCATGCGCAACGATCACCTGGCCAAGCACATGCGTACGCACGATTCCACGGCCGGGCGCGGTGAGGAGAGGGTGAACGGAGAGGAAAAGGTGTTTGATTCCTCCAAACCCCCTCAGTCATCTTCAAACATGTCCATGCCTGACACCTCAGAGTCTTCCCTTAAGTTGAAGTGTAAGACAGAGTCCTCGGTCTCCAGTGGAACTGGACAGTGAACATAATTTCACAACCACCGTCAAGATTTTAAAAGGTTTGTCTGTTGCACTTTGTGTCATACAACTTGTACAATGGAGTGTTTTAGGTTAAAAAGCTACTTGGAACGGAACGTGCTCTGCAAAATGATTTACATTGAGCGAACCACAAACCGATAAATCAGAAAGGCTCTCAGTAGAGCTCAGACCTCTGCTGAGGTGAGTTTTTATTTTGGTCCACCTGTATGTTTGCAGGCCTGCTTTATAGAGGGTGATGTAAGTGTCAGAACCGCAGGGAAGTTTTCATCATGATGCTCTAAAAAAATCAGAGTTTCTCTTGTCAATGAGGAATAACAAACAAGGATGGGAATTTGCATGATAGTAGGTCTCCGCTATTTTTTATTCGTATTCCAAGAACTCCCGACAAAGGCAAAAAAACCTGCTAATAATTATGAAAAAGCTCTAGAGAGCCTCTTGTTTATACATGAAACCAGGGGTCTCCAACAGGCAGCAGATTTTGAGTACTTGCCAAAACTCTTTGCTATTTTTAAACGAGCTCTGTTGAGTCTATTTAATGACAAAACTAAAGTTGTCAGATGAATATTTGTTTTATGTATAATTATTTTGTTTTTAATCTCACTTAAAAATTGATGGCATGGTCGATCAAAAGATTGACGTATATGACAAAAAAGGTGGCTTTGTAAACTCATTTAAGTGTGACTTGAAAGTACCGTATTTTTCAGACTACAAGGCGCTCTTAAAATCCTTTCATTTTCTCAAAACTCGACAGCGCGCCTTATAACCCGGGGCGACTAATGTACGGCATCATTCTGGTTGTGCTTACCAACCTCGAAGCAATTTTATTTGGTACATGGTGAAATAATAAGTGTGATCAGTAGATGGCAGTCATACGTAGGAGATACGTGTAGGCTGCAAGATGACGCCAGTAACCAACACCAAAACTTTAAATGTTCTATTGAGAATATAGAACAGGGGTCGGGAACCTTTTTGGTTGAGAGAGCCAAGAAGCCAAATATTTAAAAATGTATTTACATAAGAGCCATATAATTTCTTTTTAACACTGAACACAACTAAAAGCTTGCATTTTTAAGTAAGACCAACATTTCTAAAGTATAATAAGTCTCTTATTATTCGTAATAACATTGTTGTTCTGAAGCTAACTGTGGAGCGGTTGTGGCCTGTTGGTCTGCAGCGAAGCGGGGTGTTGCCAGGATCGGTCTCGAAATCAGCGACAGGTGCGTAAATGGCCCACCTGAGCCTTGTTATCTTATCACCTGTCGCTCGGTTTATAAGCAGCAGCCAGGAGGAGAGAATGGATTAGGGCTGGAGCCAGAGTGCGAGCGAGAATGAAGGAGAAAAAGACAATTGCTGGAAAGCAACTGAGAGACTTAATGAAAAATAAAACAATATTGTAACCCTGAAACAGGCTCTCATGTCGGTGCTTGGTGGTCTGAAGAACCCCCGGGATGGATCGTCCCACACTCACCAATAATAGATAAATCACTTCTTACCATTAACACAACTTCTTGAACATAAAAAAGCATGAGAATATTTTATATGTTGAACGTTATTTTTAACACTGTGATTACAAGTGGAATTATTCATTATTTATCTTGTCAGGTAATATCAGCTCAGATTTATCCGAGAGCCAGATGCAGTCAACAAAGAGCCACATCTGGCTCGCGAGCCATAGGTTCACTACCCCTGATATAGAACATAACACAAGGCGCTCAAAAAACTGTCAAAATGTTTTTAGTACGACTTTGGTAAGCTATGAAGCCGCACCACTTGATGGATTGTCGGCGCTTTAAACATACAAATATTATTATGGTGCGTGTATAAGAACCGCAAAATGGACGTTCTGTTTTGCAATATTATGCAAAACCAACTTTTCTTACCTTCTGTTACCTGCTGATGTGTATTTGGGATCTGCATAATTCCTGAAATTGCACACAAGTCCACCATTGTAGTCCGTGCCGACACCGTACTCATAAGTTTCTTCTTTTTCTCTATCTTCTTATGTGGCATTCATCTTCCGCTGTTGACATTCCTCATATAAAGTAGCGTAAAGTTCTTACTTATATATGTCAGTAGACTACCTATAAAAGTGCTACAAACTGTAGTGTGTTTACATAATTCACCCACGGAACTTTAGTTATGAGAGGCTTCCGGTCGGATGTTTTTTCACGGGACATATTTCCTGGGTTAATTTGCATTATTTAGCCACGGAATAGATGATTAATACATCCATTTTACTCCTCTGTTATTGATTTAAGTAAAATCTGAATGTCATTAAAACAGTTAGCTACATCTTTTGACCCTTCTTCCACTCTCGTCCTTGCACGCTACACCGCGACAACAAAGATGATGGGGAGAAGAAGCTGTCGAAGGCAAGCCACGTAAATAAGACCGCCCACAAAACGGCGCATCCTGAAGAGACGCTGAGAAAGCTTCTTAAAGATGATCTGTAAAACATAATCTATACAACAATTTGACCAAAGAGGGGTGTTGGGGGCGTGGTTAAGAGGGGAGGAGTATATTTACAGCTACAATTCACCAACTTGAGTATTTCATATATATTTCATATATATATAGATATATAAATATATATAACTATATATATATATATATATATATATATATATATATATATATATATATATATATATATATATGTAGGTGTGGGAAAAATCACAAGACTACTTCATCTCTACAGAACTGTTTCACGAGGGGTTCCCTCAATCATCAGGAGATTTTTATATATATATATATATATATATATATATATATATATATATATATATATATATATATATATATGTATGAAATACTTGACTTTCAGTGAATTCTAGCCATATATACTGTATTTATTTTATTATATGTATAGATATCTCAGCTACAATCGGGCGGAAGGCAGCGTACACCCTGGACAAGTCACCACCTCATCACAGGGCCAACACAGATAGACAAGACAACATTCACACTCACATTCACACCAGCGCCCCCCGCAACCCCAAAGGGACTAAGCGGTAGAATATGGATGGATATATATAAATAAAATAAATAGTTGAATTTCTGACAGCACCTATCAAATACACAGTAATAAAAACACAGTTGTTCTACTAACTGTACTGTGCGTGCTGGTTTTCTAAAAAAAAAAAAACACTTACCTTTCACTATTTGAGTAACCTTTGTTCTGCCATGGGCTTCACGGTGGCAGAGGGGTTAGTGCATCTGCCTCACAATACGAAGGTCCTGCAGTCCTGGGTTCAAATCCAGGCTCGGGATCTTTCTGTGTGGAGTTTGCATGTTCTCCCCGTGAATGCGTGGGTTCCCTCCGGGTACTCCGGCTTCCTCCCACCTCCAAAGACATGCACCTGGGGATAGGTTGATTGGCAACACTAAACATTGGCCCTAGTGTGTGAATGTGAGTGTGAGTGTTGTCTGTTTATCTGTGTTGGCCCTGCGACGAGGTGGCGACTTGTCCAGGGTGTACACCGCCTTCCGCCCGATTGTAGCTGAGATAGGCGCCAGTGCCCCCCGCGACCCCGAAAGGGAATAAGCGGTAGAAAATGGATGGATGGAAATGGATTGTTCTGCCATTTGCGTACCGGCGAGCGATCTCCGAATCCGGGAACATATCCTTCACGGATTTGTTGTAGACATCCGCAAAGGAGAACGGGATGTTGCTTCCAGCTATCAGCATAGCCATCTTTGTCTCAGTAAAAGTTACACCATCGGGTCTCCATTTTGCGAGGTGGGCCATAATACCGGGTTGTGAGCGATGCTGCGCTGAGGACGCTTTGTGCTTCGCTGACCGTTCATGACTGAGTATGTCCGTTCGGCCACCGTGTTCAATGGAGAAGTCTGTTCTACAAAATTTACAGGCAACATACCCCTTTCCCTTCGAACTCTCCTGGATAAACTGAAATTCTTGTTTCCATTCGTTTTGGAACTTGCAAGCGAATTTCTTTATTTTGCTCGTCGACGGCGTCACCATGGCTGTAACTTTCTCGTACTTCTGCTTCGTCTCCTTGTGTGTGCAGTTTTTTATTAAAATCCATAGATGTTGTAACGTGATTGGGCAGGCAAGCTGTTTATATAGTGGGAAAGCGGACGTAAAAACAGGATGTGTCCACTCAGGTCCGCATGGAGCTGGAAGGGGGCATGGCCTCCAGCTCTGGCTGAATTTCGGGAGAAAATTTCTTCCGGGGGGTGTTCGGGAGAAGCGCTGAATTTCGGGAGTCTCCCGGAAAATCCGGGAGGGTTGGCAAGTATGGTGACATCATTCTGTTCTAGACACGTCAATGACAATATTCCTCTGATTATATATCGATCGCTGTGTTCTAAGACAATGTGATTGATATGTGATAATTGCGAAGACGGCAATACGTTTATAGAAGTCCAGATTGGAGTATGTGGTCCCTAATGTTGAAATACATTATTGTGTCCTTTGAGATAGGTTGATTGGCAACACTATATTGGCTCTAGTGTGGGAATGTTGTCTATCTGTGATGGCCTTGCGATGAGGTGGCGACCTGGCCAAAGATGTATCCCCTCCCTTCCGCTCGAGTGCACCTAGGATAGACTCCAGCTACCCCAGCGACCCTGTGAGGGACAAGCAGTAAAAAATGGATAGATGGATGGTGTTTATGTTAGCATTTAGACCAGCAAGCAAGCGCTAGTTGGTCCTTGAGGGTTATTAAAGTGCGGTTATCTATCAGTTTTATGGTCAGTTTAATTTTAAACGCTGATGTATTGTTACATCCCTATTTCAAATACAAATCTTGGCCACATTTGAACTTTCTGTCATTACATGATGCCTTTTAGCTCAATTTTTCTTTTATTTATTTTTTTCGTGTTGGTACTGCATCCATGAAAAAAAAGCCAGATTCCGTGCACATGTCCTATTGACCAGCGAGAGGTTAACTTAGCACATGACGGAAGCCTGTCCCCTGATTTTATTTAGCACTGTGGTTAGTCACTGGTTCTGCTAGACTAAGAAGACGAGCACTTTCTGTTGAGAATACAAAATCTAATTATTTAATCACATTTAACAAGATATTGTGACATGTTTTGACAAAATTCTTCAAAATAGCATTAAAACAGTGACTGTACTGTTTGAGTGGAACTAAAGTTAAATTCTGTGTTCAAACGTTTGCAATTTCACTCTATAGTGTATTTTTTTTTAAAGCAAATTATATGTGCTTTTGCCCTAAATATTGCCTAAAAACGGCTAAATGGAAGAAAAATCGCAATAATACAATTGGATTCTCGATGAGACCAAACCAATAAGAACCTGTTCAGTGTCTTGGCCACTGATTGGCTCCTCAGGAAGCCTCAGTATGCTGGATGTTACAAGTGTAAAGGGGACTGTGTTGTCCTAAAGTCAATTGTTAATATTCTTTACATAATTACTTGATCATATTTTTGTATTAGTGACTGCAATTGTTTAATTTGGAGCTAAATTTGTTTATATTTATTGTACGCTATAATCGGTAAACAGCAGTCAAATGATGTGACTTCCGCTAAATTACTTCCTGTTGGTTGACTTCCGGTATTCATTCGAAAGCAAGTCATACATGTTGCGGTCTTCTATGGTAATTTCTGTTGCCATCTACAAAAAGCGGCAAAGAAGCAATGCCGTGAGTTGTCTTTAATAAGTTAACAACATGTAAGACACGTTAAAAAAAAAGTGTAATAGCACCGATATGTTGAGTATAATTGTCGAATTGGATACAATGTGTTCAAGTCATTCAGGCAGACGGGAGTCTCCCTCTGCTGGACAATTTGGGACATTAACGTTACATTTTCATTTGTCATTGTAGAAAAGTGTGTTTGTGTATCTTTGTTCTTTTCAGTTTTTCACCATCTTGTCCATGAAGAATTGTCAAAAGTAAATGGTCAAGCTTACAACGACGTTCTCTTCATTGACTCCGGTTTGGCTTGGTGTTGAGTTGGCGTTTTTACACGTCTCACAAGAATACTAAAAGGACTATGTAGGTGTGGCTTCATGTCTAGAGGGTTATCACGATATAAATATGTGGAAGTCGCTTCCTTTCGGGTTCTTTGGGCCACCAGTCACCGACATCACCACTCCTTTTCAGGGTCAACAATAATGTTTACTTTACAATAAACGCCAGATCGTGCAAAATCTTTATGTGCTTTCCAGCAATTGTCTTTCCTCGATTGAGCACATGAATGGTTTCCCTAAGAGTGGTCTGTCTTGCTCTCGCTCCCCTCGTGCTTCCCCAACCGCCATCAACCACTTCTCCTCTCCTTCCCGACGGCTGCCTTTAACAGAGCGACAGGTGATTAAACAAACACTCTCAGCTGTGTCATCTTCGCACCTGTCGCTAATCTCGAAGCCGGTTCTGCCAAACCCCGCTTCGCTGCAGGTCCGCAGGCCACGCTCACCACAAAATAAAAAAGTATTTTGCCGTTTTTTTTTTTCTTTTATGCTCTAGCCTCGAAATTATTTGCTTTAAAATGAACGAAAGTTCATCGATGCCAGTCAATTAACAGCAATAGACAAGGGTTTACTGTAAATGCCAGTCATATAAACAAAATACAAATGACAACATTCTTCTTGTTTTGTCCCCGTCGCTCTGATACTGACGGAAGTTGGAGACCCCTCCCCCTGTTATATGACACTCGAAAGTTATTTTAGTAAAATGTGTTTTACCATTGGTGACCTAGATGGATACCGTCTGCAGTTTACACAATGCGGCAGGTGTGTCACCACGCCATGAACAATAGGATGCAGCTGGATATCAGCTATACTTTGTTTATTTTAGGCATGATTTTACATACTATACCTTTTTATTTTATTCTGGTTGAGTATGTGTGTGTAACCCAGCCAATGAAGAGAAGAGAAAAGTGAAACATTATATTGGCAAATGTTCAGTGACCAGTGGAAAGTGTCTCATTTGGTATCATGAGTGTTTTGCAGGACTTTAATGGAGCTGTTTTGCAGGACTTTAATGGAGCTGTTTTGCAACTTTTTACCTGTTAACCCAACTACTGTGTCTGTAACTACAGTTGTAAATGTTTTCTTTTTTGAATTGAAACAAAACCTATTTGTGAGAATTGTGAATTGCACAATACGTGGGACATTATTATTTATTATTACAGCTCTTCACAGCACTCAAGTGTACAAAATTAATCATCACTTACCTTGCTTTGGACAATTGTTTTCTGGGTTGAGTCAATGACAAAGTACAAACCCCGTTTCCATATGAGTTGGGAAATTGTGTTACATGTAAATATAAACAGAATACAATGATTTGCGAATCCTTTTCAACCCATATTCAATTGAATGCACTACAAAGACAACATATTTGATGTTCAAACTCATAAACATTTTATTTTTGCAAATAATATTTATCTTAGAATTTCATGGCTGCAACACGTGACAATGTAGTTGGTAAAGGACATGTTCACCACTGTGTTGCATCACCTTTTCTTTTAACAACACTCAAAAATGTTTGGGAACTGAGGAAAATAATTGTTGTTGCTTTGAAAGTGAAATTATTTCCCATTCTTGTTTTATGTAGAGCTTCAGTCGTTCAACAGTCTGGGGTCTCTGCTGTCGTATTTAACGCTTCATAATGCGCCACACATTTTCGATGGGAGACAGGTCTGGACTGCAGGCGGGCCAGGAAAGTACCCGCACTCTTTTTTTACGAAGCCACGCTGTTGTAACACTTGTCTTTCTGAAATAAGTAGAGGCGTCCATGATAACGTTGCTTGGATGACAACATATGTTGCTCCAAAACCTGTATGGACCTTTCAGCATTAATGGTGCCTTCACAGATGTGTAAGTTACCCATGCCTTGGGCACTGATACATCCCCATACCATCACAGATGCTGGCTTTTGAACTTTGAGCGTAGAACAATCCGAATGGTTATTTTCCTCTTTGTTCTGGAGGACACCACGTCCTCTGTTTCCAAATATAATTTGAAATGTGGACTCGTCAGACCACAGAACACTTTTCCACTTTGCATCAGTCCATATTAGGTGAGCTCGGGCCCAGCCAAGCCAGCGGCGTGTCAGGATATTGTTGATAAATGGGTTTGGCTTTGCATGGTAGAGTTTTAACTTGCACTTACAGATGTAGCGACAAACTGCAGTTATTGACAGTGGTTTTATGAAGTGTTCCTGAGCCCATGTGGTGATATCCTTTACACACTGATGTCGTTTTTTTTTAATACAGTTCTGCCTGAGGGATCAAAAGTCCGTAATATCATCGCTTACGTGCAGTGATTTCTCCAGATTCTCTGAACTTTTTGATGATTTTACGGACCGTAGATAGTAGAATCCCTAAATTCTTTGCAATAGCTCGTTGAGAAATGTTGTTCTAAAACTGTTCGACAATTTGCTTACAAAGTGGTGACCCTCACCCCATCCTTGTTTGTGAATTACTTAGCATTTCATGGAAGCTGCTTTTATACCCAATCATGGCACCCACCTGTTCCCAATTAGCCTGCACACCTTTGGGATGTTCCATATAAGTGTTTGATGAGCATTCCTCAACTTTATCAGTATTTATTGCCACCTTTCCCAACTTCTTTGTCACGTGTTGCAGGCATCAAATTCTAAGTTAATGATTATTTCACCCCCAAAAAAATGTGTATCATTTTGAACATCAAATATGTTGTCTTTGTAGCATATTCAACTGAGTATGGGTTGAAAATGATTTGCAAATCATTGTATTCCGTTTATATTTACATCTAACACAATTTCCCAACTCATATGGAAACGGGGTTTGTATGATTTCTAAGAACATTACTGTCATGTTGAGTAAAATAACTATTTGTTGTGTTTGCAAACCTTACAAAAGCACATGTTTCTAGTAAAACTCACAGATATATTAATACAGGCATTATTAGACATATTGCATGTTTGGTTTAGGAGTTATGCTTGAAGACATTTATTTATTGCTTCAATTGCATTTTTCCAGGATTCTAAGAACATTACCCATGTCATATTGAGTAAAAAGAACAAATGTTTGTGTTTGCAAACCTTACAAAAGCCTATGTTTCTAGTAAGACTCACAGGGATATATTAATACAGGAATTATTGGTCATATTGCATGGTTTGTTTAGGAGTTATGCTTGAAGACATTTTTATTGCTTCAATCGCATGATCCCAGGATTCTAAGAACATTACTGTCATATTGAGTAAAAAACAATTATTTGTGTTTGAAAACCTTACAAAAGCACATGTTTATGTAAAACTCACAGATATATTAATACAGGCATTATTAGACATATTGCATGTTTGGTTTAGGAGTTATGCTTGAAGATATTTTTATTGCTTCAATTGCATGTTTCCAGGATTCTAAGAACATTACTGTCATATTGAGTAAAAAACAATTTTTTGTGTTTGCAAACCTTACAAAAGCCCATGTTTCTAGTAAAACTCACAGAGATACAGTAATACAGAAACTATTAGACATATTACATGTTTGGTAATGTTATGCTTGAATACATTTTTATTGCTTCAATTGCATTTTTCCAGGATTCTAAGAACATCACTCTCATGTTGAGTAAAAATAAATATTTTTGTGTTTGCAAACCTTACAAAAGCACATATTTCTAGTAAAACTCCCAAAGATACAATAATACAGAAACGATTAGGCATATTGCATGTTTGGTAATGTTATGCTTGAAGACATTTTTTATTGCTTCAATCGCATTATCTCAGGATTCTAAGAACATTACTGTCATATTGAGTAAAACACAAGTTTTTGTGTTTGCAAACCTTACAAAAGCACATGTTTCTAGTAAAACTCCTAAAGATACAATAAAACAGACATTATTAGACATATTGCATGTTTGGTAATATTATGCTTGAAGACATTTTTATTGCTTCAATTGCATTTTTCTAGGATTCTAAGAACATCACTGTCATATTGAGTAAAAAACTAATTTTTGTGTTTGCAAACCTTACAAAAGCACATATTTCTAGTAAAACTCCCAAAGATACAATAATACAGAAATTATCAGACATATTGAATGTTTGGTAATGTTATGCTTGAAGACATTTTTTATTGCTTCAATCGCATTATCTCAGGATTCTAAGAACATTACTGTCATATTGAGTAATACTGTCATATTGAGTAAAACACAAGTTTTTGTGTTTGCAAACCTTACAAAAGCACATCTTTTAGTAAAACTCACAT
Source organism: Nerophis ophidion (assembly GCF_033978795.1). Lineage (NCBI taxonomy): Eukaryota > Metazoa > Chordata > Actinopteri > Syngnathiformes > Syngnathidae > Nerophis > Nerophis ophidion. The sequence continues at coordinate 58,503,209 of NC_084611.1, read as the reverse complement.
AGACGTATTAAGTAATGTAGGCATAATTAGTAAACATTATTTTACACTGTAATTAGGAAGCTTATTACAATCATACTTTATGCTGTTTATGTTGTAAAAGATGGCTCTTCTTAAAATTATTTACTCTATTAATTTGTATGTTGTAGCGAGCAATGATGATGACGGTGTATGATGTTTATTTCATGTTATTCTCTATTCAATAAAAACATGTGAAATGTCTAGTCTGTGGTGTTATTGCAGTCCTAACAACACAGTTAAGTGCTTTTTTTTCCCTTTTAACTTTATTTAAATGACAATGTGATACAAAACTTTCACATACAAAGCAAAAGCTGTCCTTCAGAATGGCAACAATATGAACATAATCCTAAAAAAAAATATCTCTAAATGTATTCAAAATGTTTACATAATACCTTCACAAGTTGCCAGACTTTCAGACAATAATCCGATATGTTAAAACTAAAACCCAAAACGAGTGTGTAAATCGTGGATAAAAACAGAATACAATATTTTGCAAATCCTTTTCAACCTATATTCAATTGAATACACTGCAAAGACAGGATACTTAATGTTCGAACCAGAATTTTTTTTTTTTAAATATTAGCTTATTTGGAATTTGATGCCTGCAACATGTTTCAAAAAAGCTGGCACGAGTGACAAAAAAGACTGAGAAAGTTAAGTAATGCTCATCAAACACTTAATTGGAACATCCCATAGGTGAACAGGCTCATTGGGAACAGGTGGGTGCCATGATTGGTTATGTAAGCAGCTTCCATGAAATGCTGAGTCATTCACAAACAATGATGGGGGAGGGTCACCACTTTGTGACCAAATGCGTGAGCAATTCGTCAAACAGTTTAAGAACAACATTTCTCAACAAGCTATTGCAAGGAATTTAGGGATTTCACCACCTACGGTCCGTAATATTGTCAAAAGGTTCATAGAATCTGGAGAAATCACCTCACGTAATCAAGCGATGATATTACGGACCTTCGATCCTTCAGGCGACATCAGTGTGTAAAGTATATCACCTCACGGGCTCAGGAACACTTCAGAAAATCACTGTCAGTAACTACAGTTGGTCGCTACACGATAGTGCAAGTTAAAACTCTACTATACAAAGCCATTTATCAACAACACCCGCCGGCTTCGCGGTGGACTGATGCAAGTGGAAATGTGTTCTGTTGTCTGACGTGTCCGCATTTTAAATTGTTGTGTTGCTGCTATTAAATTCTAAGTTAATGATTATTTGCAAAAACAAAATCAAGTTTCTCAGTTCGAACATTAAATAGCTTGTCTTTGCAGTCTATTCAATTGAATCTAAGTTAAAAATTATTTTAAAATCATTGTTTTCTGTTTTTATTTACGATTTACACAACGTGCCAATGTCACTGGTTTTGGGTTTGTACTATAAAATTAAAAGAAGGAGAAAACACAGGGCCAACATTTGAAAGAGAAATAAACAACTAAAACCAGCATGTCATATATTACTTTTAAATTTGTTTTGAATTGAAATTGTTTTTTGAAGTTTTTTAGAATATGGGAAGTTTTAATGGACTTTTTTTTCCTTTGTCTTAATGAGTGATTTGTAGGTTGTTGTTTTTTTTTAACATAAGAAAAAATGGTTGACATGACTCTGGATTTGGGAATATGGACTGCTAAACCTAAATTTTTAACTTTATTGTTCGTGTCTTTTTGAACATTACATTTTAGAAACAGAATAATTTATTCTTTAAAATCAAAATGTGTATTATGTCAGCAGGAAGTACATCTTTTTTTTTTAGTGTGGAAGGTTAGAAACTGTTAAGGTGAAATTAGTCAAAAAGTTCATAATGGTAGGTATGAAAAATATTTAAGATCATACACTTATCATTTTGTAGTTTGGAGTGATAGGTTTGCTCAAGTGAAATGACTCAGAAGAATAATGGTAGGTATGACAAATGCAAACATAGGCTCCAACGACCCCACCCGTGACCTGAACGGGACAAGCGGTAAAACATGGATGATGGATGGACAAACGGAAACATTTTGACAGCTGAATGCTTTTGAAATGGAGTGTTAGTTTATGTTTTAGTGACACCTAGTGGTCATAAAAGTTCATTAATTTAAGCTCCTGACAACTAGGATTAATGATGCGGACACATTTGTTATTGAATACTTTCTAATATGTATTTTGCCTTGAAGACTTTCTATGTGTAGGTAATATGCAACTACAACTATTTGATATATTGGGAAATGTTATGTTTTAGACTGCAATATTGTTTAATTAAGGACACCTATTACATATTTCTACAAAACACCAAACCAGTGAAGTTGGCACGTTGTGTAATTCGTAAATAAAAACAGAATACAATGATTTGCAAATCCTTTTCAACTTATATTCAATTGAATAGATTGCAAAGACGAGATATTTAATGTTCGAACTGAGAAACTTCTTTTTTTTTTTGCAAATAATCATTAACTTACAATTTAATGGCAGCAAAAAAGTTGGCACAAGGGCATTTTTAAACTGTGTTACATGGCCTTTCCTTTTAACAACACCCAGTAAACGTTTGGGAACTGAGAAGACCAGACCAAATATTTAAGCTTTTCAGGTGGAATTATTTCCCATTCTTCTGGGTGTTGTTGATAAATGGCTTTCGCTTTGCATAGTAGAGTTTTAACTTGCACTTACAGATGTAAAGACGAACTGTAGTTACTGACAGTGGTTTTTCCTAAGTGTACCTGAGCCCATGGGGTGATATCCTTTACACACTGATGTCGCTTTTTTGAAACAACATCAAAAAGGTATCAAAGGTCAATGTTGGTTTTGGGACTTTCCGCTTACGTGCAGTGATTTCTCCAGGTTTCTCTGAACCTCTTTATGATATTACGGACCATAGATGGTAAAATCCCTAAATTCTTTGCAATAGCTGGTTGTTCTTAAACTGTTCGACAATTTGCTCACGCATTTATTCACAAAGTGCTGACCCTCGCCCCATCCTTGTTTGGAATTTCATGTTAGCTGCTTTTATACCCAATTATGGCACCCACCTGTTCCCAATTACCCTGTTCACCTGTGGGATGTTCCAAATAAGTGTTTGATGCGCATTCCTAAAATTTCTCAGTCTGTTTTGCCACTTGTGCCAGCTTTTTTGAAACATGTCCAGAACTGTCTCCCATTGAAAATGTGTGGCGCAATATGAAGCCTAAATTACCACAACGGAGACCCCGGACTACTAAACAACTTAAACTGTACATCAAGCAAGAATTGGAAAGAATTCCACCTGAAAAGTTTCAAAAATTGGTCTCCTCAGTTCTCAAACGTTAACTGACTGTTGTTAAAAGGAAATGCCATGTAACACAGTGGTAAGAATGCAACTGTGCCAAAACTCTTACACTTTGCATCAGTCCATCTGAGATGAGCTCGGGCCCCGCAAAGCTGGTGGTGATTCTGGGTGTTGTTGATAAATGGCTTTTGCTTTGCATAGTAGAGTTTTAACTTGCACTTACAGATGTAGCGACGAACTGTAGTTACTGACAGTGATTTTCTGAAGTGTTCCTGAGCCCATGTGGAGATATCTTTTACACACTGATGTCGTTTTTGGGGTTTTTTTCCAAGATTTGTGTGGGCTCTCAGAAAAAAAAATGCTAAGGATGTCCTGCGACCGTAAACTGGAGCGACTGGAATTTCTACACATACAAAACCACAAATAGGTGGGAACCAGATTAAAGGGTTACATGAAATTGACATTTCCTGTAATCCCAAATTACAGGTAACCCTATTGTTGTCTCCAGTTTTATAATCATGTAACCCTATTGTTGTCTCCAGTTTTATAATCCGGTCTCAATTTAGATGGACTTTTGGAATTCAAGCATTGTCTAATTGCAGCCCCATTTATAATAACCAATAACTTAACGTATTTTCCAAACTATGAGAAGCCACTTTTTCCCCAAGCTTTGAACCCTGCGGCTTACACAAAGGTGCAACTGATCTATGGCTTTTTCTTCGCTAACGGCCAAATTATGTAATGGATTAAGCAAAGAAATCAAACAATGTACAAAAACTCTTCACTTTAAGAAACTGTTCAAACTCAGTGTTTGCAAAGTACAATAAAAATATTTTGTTTATTTTTATTTATTTTTTTATTAAATAGTCCAACAAAATAATACACAAAAATACCATGATAAAACAATTCCAATTCCAAAACCAAACCCGGCCCAGCAACATTCAGAATTGCATTTAACAGAGCAATTGAGAGGACACACAAACATGACACAAAACAATCCAAAAGTAGTCAAACACAAAATAAATCATATCAACAACAGCATCAATATTAATTTGAATTCCAACATAGCAGTGATTAGAAATCCCTCATTTATATTATCACCACAGCCATATAGGTTAATTTAATAGTTAAAACAAATTTAAATAATGGATCCCAGATTCCAAAATATGACTCATTGTTATCTAAACTAAATGCAAGTTTTATTTTGCCGTTTGCAGTTTTGCAGAATCTTATTTTAAAAATTAGAACATCTTTATTATCTCATAAAGGATGAATAAAGACATAAATGACTTTTCTGTTTTGTTGGATGAACCCTTTTACTGCCATGATACAGGCACCATTTGGAAATTGGGTATGTAAATAAACAACGTACCAATATATATCTTGGGCGGCGTCGAAGCAGCAGGCAAACGACCCCGCATAAAGATGCGACCCAAACGTGACAGAAGCATAAACTATGGCCTGGAACACTCAGGGAACGGTGGCATGAAATTAGCAAGACTTACTTGGAAAGGTAACAAAACTTACGTGGACACGGCATGAATCGAACAATGACGCCAGGCCGACTGACTGGCGAAAGCAGGCTTAAATAGTACCTCTGATTAGACACAGGTGAGCGTACCGGACATCAGAGGCAGGTGAAAACAATAAGCTGCCATGGCAACCAAACCAAACTCAGGAGGTGTCAAACAGGAACAAAACTAACAGAAAATAACTTAACAAAACATGATCTAGACCACAGATCATGACACTAGTACGTACTGTAGAAGGATTTTGTTGGCATGGTAGTCACAGTTTACCCCCAATGCCTCCCTCTCTCTTAGGGACCTCGTGCTGTACTTAGATCTGGAGAAAATTAAATATAATCTGAGGAGCACATCCAAAAAAAATTACTCAGCCTGGAGCTGGGTGATTAGTTACGTAGTTAAATCAAAAAAATTGCAGGGCACTTGATAATGAACCTTTTACCACACTTTAATTCCGGTTTATTAGTGATTCCCAGAGCTCAAAAAAAGTCTCTTCGGGCTACAGTACTCTGGAAGCCCTCCAGTAACTGCTACCTCAGTAGAAGCATGTAAGTCCCGTCCTAAAATGCATTTGTGTACTCTAGCCTTTAAATAGACCAATCTTAGACCAGTTGACCTGCTGGCTCTCTTTTCTGCTCTGCCCCTCTGTCCTGCGTGGAAAGGTCATAAGGTGACCACAGATGACGTGTTAGCTATTCCAAGTCAAGACCTGGGGTGGACCACTCCTCTGTGCATCAGTCGGGGACGTCTCTGCGCAGCTGACTTGTCTCCATTCAATATGATCCCTTGCTGCCCCCACTATGGACTGGACTCTCACACTATTAACTAGATCCACTCGACATCCGTTGCACCGGTCGCGAGGGGGCGAAGGGGTCCCCACATCTGTAGTCCCCTTTGAAATTTGTCATTGTGCACATTGGGTTGAGTTTTTCTTACCCTGATGTGGGATCTGAGCCGAGGATGTGTCTTATGCAGCCCTTTGAGACACTTGTGATTAAGGCCTATATGAATAAACTTTGATTGATTGAATTCCACTGTAGTGCTGCTTTTCTATATGTAGTTATTTTTAGTCCGTTTGTTTATTATTCTGTTTGTCTTCCTGTGGTGAAGAGGAAGGCTATGCTTTGACACCCACTTTGACTGATCTGTGGCAAGAAAATGTTGGACCGGGTGGCGGCAGAAACTTAAATCAAATCGTCTTTTTTTTCCATGTTTCCTTACAAATTAGGAAACGCTTGATCCTAACCACTTTCATGCCTTTGCTAGATTATGGAGACTTAGTTTTTAGTAATGCACCTGACACTTATATGGAAAAAACTGGATACTGTATATCACTGTGTCTTAGGTTTTATTACTAGTTATGGCAACCTTGTCCATCATTGCACTTTGAATGCAAGAAAAAACGGTCCATCTTAGACAGCTTGCAGATGTTCTTGATGATTGTTTTTTTTATATATATAAATCACTTCTTTGTCTGGTTCCCACCTATTTGTGTTATTGTATGTGTAGAGATGCCATTCGCTTCAGAACATCCTTAGCATGTTTTGTTCCGAGAGTCCACACAAATCTTGGGAAAAAAGCCAAACATATGTTGCGCACAGGTCTTGGAATGATTTGCGAAAAGATCTGAGGTTACCTGAGCAGACCATGTCCATTTTAAAGGATCGAGAAACCCGTTCTAATGGGAATTGTAATCATATGTAAAAAAAAAAATGTTAATAAAACATTCTATATTTTTTTAGACCTATCGCATGTTTTTATCTTAGTTTTTGTAAATAATTTATTAATTTTCTTGTGGTGTGTGACTGTTGCTGTTTTTGTTGTTACAAGTATTTCTGTAACTTTGTTTTTCTGCCCTCTTGAACAGGTCTCTCTTAGAAAATAGATTTATTTTACTATTCATTTTTATTTTTTATTTTTTGGGGTTGGGAGTGGACAAAAGTGTCTGATTCTTAAAGCCTGTGTTATTTGTTTCCCCAATCAAATTAATAATTAAAGATATAAATGTGGAAGTTGCGTCCTCGCAGTCCCACTGTCAGACACGGCACAAGAGCCCAGCGCGCAGGTTTTAACAAGGTTTTAATGCTCATATGTTTTCACAAAGTTTTCTATCCAGCAGGACGCGACTTTTAAGCCACGTCCGTATCCTCTCTCCCCTCCTGCTCCCGGCCGCTTACTGTTAAAGTACAACAGATGATTACATTAACACATATCACCTGTGTCTCGCCGTCAAAACTGCCACGCACCCGTCTGATGGTGCTCTGTCCTCAGCACCATGGACAGAGGCGGTGACCTTTTTTCCTGCAGACAGCGCAGGCCGCATCTCCCTCCACAATATAATAAATAGATAAAATACCGGAAATCTATCTCAATAGCGCAAACCAACCTGAAATACATACTAGGTGTCACAGTCTCTGTCTTTGTCTATGTGTGTGTCTCTATGTGTGTTTTTGTTAGAGGAGGCATGTTTTGGGCATAGGCTTGATTCCAGCTCTCAGCCTGGCATGGCTGATCCCAGCTCCCTAATCAACTCACCTGCCTGCCATCAACTCATCACCTGCAGCCCATAGATGTTCTCACCACCTGCGAAATCCAGTTACCTGCCAGCTGTGTCTCGAAGTCAACGCTGCCACGCCCCCGTCTGATGGTGATCTGTCCTCTGGACCATGGACAGAGGTGGTGACCTTTGCCTCTGTAGACAACTCTGGCCACACCTCCATCCACAATAAAATAAATAAATAAAATACCGGAAATCTATCTAAATAGTGCAGACCAACCTGAAATATATACTAGGTGTCACTATCTCTGTCTTTGTCTATGTGTGTGTTTTTGTGAGAGGAGGCGTGAGCTTGGTTCCAGCTCTCAGCCTGGCACAACTGATCCCAGCTTCCTAATCAACTCAACTGCCTGCCATCAACTCATCACCTGCCTGCCATCAGCTCATCACCTGCAGCCTACTCAGCACGATCGCCAGTTCTACACGTGGTGATGCTTCTTAAGTTAAGTACCCATGATTGTCACAGACACACACACTAGTTGTGGCAAAATTATTCTCTGCATTTGACCGATCACCCTTGATCGGTCAAATGCGGTTTGAACTCACGACCTACCGAATTCAGAGCGGATACTCTAACCACTAGGCCACCGAGTAGGTTGACAATTTTCCTAGAATTCTAGCATTTTTGATGACTTTGTGGATCTGCTGTTTTTGTGTTTTTTGCTACTCGACTTACCCCTGTTTACCTCTGCCTTCAGTATTCTACCTTCAGTGTGTGCCTGCCTCACCCTGCTCTCCTGGACCACAAAAGCCAAGAACTACAAGCTCCCACCGTTCCCTTTTGGTTTTTCAATAATAACCCTTGGACTTTGATTCTGTCTGTCATTTCTGCATTTGGGCCCGCCAGTTATACCGATGGTGACACTAGGAAAAAAGCTCTGTGGAAAAACAAAATGACTACACTTACCTGGTGAAGCTGAGAAAACACAAGAAGAAATACTTCACTGAAATAGGTGATAAAATAGCACTTTGAAAAAAATCTGTATATACACTTGTGTGGCTCTAGTTGGTAGAGCGACCGCTTCAACTTCAGCTTCTTCTGCCATCCTAGACACTACCGTTGTTACCTTGGGTAAGACACATTACCCTCCTTGCTCCGAGTGCCACCCACACTGGTTTAAATGCAGCTAAAGATGTGGATAATGGGTTTCACAATAGAAAACGCTTTGAGTCTGACAGAGGAACATTGCTATCTAAATATAATTGTGACAGACTGCTCAAGCCGTTGTGCGGGTTCCAAGGACCGTCAAGGAAGGACATAGCGGTGGCACGTTTAGACTTCTTTATTTTTCAATAAAGACTAATTTTCAGCTGCTCCGTCTGCCGCTTGCCTTTCTGCTTCGGGTGTCGTCGCCTCTCTCGCGCTCTCAGTCTTTCTCTCTCAGCATCAGCTTCCCTCTGGCTCCTTCTCGTCCCTCCGCCTCTCTCCCTGACGTTCACGGCTGTCGCCCTTTTATACAGTGCGAGAGGATTACTCAACTATCCCCTGGTGCGCAATCCACACACCTGATCTTGATTGTAACGTCGCTCCGGGCGCGCCCCGCCTCGCTGCTCGCTCGCCGTCCACGTCTCCTCTTGGGCTGGGCTACGGTGTACCCTGCCTCGCTGTCGGACTGCCGGCCACGTCTCCTCACCGCCATCTTGGGCTGGGTTATGGTGAGCCCTGCCTCGCTGTCAGATTGCTGGCCCCGCCTCTTCGCCGCCATCTTGGGCTGGGCTACGGTGTGCCCTGCCTCGCTTTCGGACTGCCGGCTCCGCCTCTCCACAATAATTTACTTACTTAGCTTACCTGACATACTTGTTACAGTTGAAAAATGTCATATCAGCCCTTTGAGACACTAGTGATTTAGGGCTATATAAGTAAACATTGATTGATTGATTGATATCTGTATTTTGAAAAACCAACAAACCCATGACTAAGTTTTTTTTCTATAACTTTCAGGTGGATTGAACAAAAAAACACATATGGTTCATTTTTACAGTCTTTTCAGATGGCTCATGATCGATCAGCTGTGGCATTTCTTCGGGGAAAAACAGGCACTGTTCCAATACAGTATGACACCTTGTCTTTTTGAGTTGTTGACATGTCATCTGTGGTACCAGCTGAGGACTCTAACATTGCATCCTGTATTTTGTGTTGGACCACAGCTGCCTGCCAACGAGCTTTTGGCAACTCGTCGAGAATGTTGGTATACATTGCAGGTTTTGTTTCCATAGGTCACGCGGTAGCTTTCATGTGATGTACAAGACCCCAAACCAGTGATGTTGGCAAGTTGTGTAAATTGTAAATAAAAACAGAATACAATGATTTGCAAATCATTTTCAACCTGTATTCAATTGAATAGACTGCAAACACAAGATACTTAAAGTTCGAACTGGAAACTTTGTTATTTTTTGCAAATATTAGCGCATTTGGAATTTGATGCCTGCAACATGTTTCAAAAAACCTTGCACACGTGGCAGTAAGACTGAGAAAGTGGAAGAATGCTCATCAAAGGTCGAGCACTTTGTGAAAAAATGCTTGAGCAATTTGTCGAACATTTCATGAACCACATTTCTCAACAAGCTATTGCAAGAAATTTTGGGGTTTCACCATTTGCTTTCCGTAATATCATCAAAAGGTTCAGAGAATCTTGGGAAATCACATCACTATTAATCATATCCTCACATAAGCGAGGATGTTACTGACCTTCGATCCCTCAGGCGGTACTGCATCAAAAAGCAACATCAGTGTGTAAAGAATATCACCACATGGGCTCAGGAACACTTTAGAAAACCAATCTCAGTAACTAAATGTTGTCGCTACATCTCTAAGTACAAGTTAAAACTCTACTATGCAAAGCCAACAACACCCAGAAACGCCGCCGGCTTTGCTGGGCCCGAGCTCATCTAACATGGAGTTATGCAAAGTGGAAAAGTGTTATGTGGTCTGATGAGTTCACATTTCAAATTTTTTTCGGACAAAAAGAAAAGAACCATCCGGATTGTTATAGTCGCAAAGTTCAAAAGCCAGCATTGGTGATGATAAGGGGGTGTATTTGTGCCCAAGGCATTGACGAATTACACATCTATGAATGCACCATTAATGCTGAAAGGTATATACCGGTTTTGGAGCAACATATGTTGCCATCCAAGCATGGACGCCCCTGCTTATTACAGCAAGACAATGCCAACCCACGTGTAACAACATTGTGGCTTCAGCGGGTACTAGACTGGCCTGCTTGTTTTCCAGACCCGTCTCCCATTGAAAATGTGTGGCGCATTATGAAGCGTAAAATACGACAACGGAGACCACAGACTGTTGAACACCTTAAGCTGTAGATCAAACGAAAATGGGAAAGAATTCCACCTAAAAAGCTTCAAAAATTGGTCTCCTCAGTTCCCAAACGTTTACTGAGGTTTATTAAAAGGAAAGGCCATGTAACACAGTGGTAAAAATGCCCCTTTGCCAACCTTTTTGCAATGTGTTGCTGCCATTAAATTCTAAGTTAATTTGCAAAAAAAAAATTGTTTCTGAGTTCAAACATTAGATATCTTGTCTTTGCAGTCCATTCACATTTGAATATAAGTTGAAAAGTAGCGAGCTGCAAGATGGCGACGCCTTGACGGGCTGCGGCTACAGACGCTCATGGTAGAAAGAGAACATTTGGCAAAAAATACCGGACAATTCTGCAAATTTCATGGCTGGCTTACAGCGTGGACACTCTGTGATCACTTACGACCGCCGGACAATTCTGGATGTAGATAGATTGGGCCCTTTTGGACTAAAAGATGCGTGTACGTTGGACCACCTCGCTAGCATGGGAATACTTCGCCGGCTACATCCAGCGGCCTTTGACGCAGCGGAGTATAGTACCAGCAGAGGCCGTCTACGGAAGACACGTAAGCGGTGTGATCGGAAGCAAAAGTGCGGATGCTGAGTGGGGCTAACAACAAAGCAAAAGGCTAATCCCCACAGAACACCGCTTCCTTCCGTCCTAAAGCTGGATTTAAATGAAGGACGCAAACCTGCTAGTCTGGGTGACGAGTCAGTTAAGTTAGAACAAGTTTTTTCTGTTATGACTGTGTCAAAATTGGACATGTGTTCTACGGAGATGGTAAATTATGATAAGTTCGGTTTTTACGCCGCACCAAGCAAACAATCGGAAAATTCCCGTCATATCAATTCCTAGATATGGTCAAAATTATTTTAAGTGCACTACTCATAATAAACGCAACACTATTAATATTGCTACTACGGATTATTTGATCAAAAACTCCTTAAAACAGCCCACTACTTATAATGTGGGCTTTTTAAACATAATATCATTGTCTCCCAAAACATTATTAGTTAATGAGGTCATTAGAGACAACAATCTTAACCTGGCTTAAACCAGACAACTTTTTTGCACTAAGTAAGGCATCTCCTCCTAACTATACGAATGCGCATATTGCCCGTCACCCACTAATATACAACAAAAACTTTAACCTTAGTCCTAACTTAAATAAAAAATATAAATCGTTTGAGGTGCTTACTATGAGGTCTGTCACACTGCTGCCTCTGTGCCCGGCTGTTATCTACAGCCCCCCACCAGGGCCCTATTCGGACTTTATCAATGAATTCTCAGAGTTTATTGCTGATCTAGTGACGCACGCCGATAATATAATTATAATGGGGGACTTTAATATCCATATGAATACCCCATCGGATCCACTGTGCATGGCGCTCCAGACTATAATTGATAGCTGTGGTCTTACACAAATAATAAATGAACCCACGCACCGCAACGGTAATAGGATAGACCTAGTGCTTGTCAAGGGTATCACCGTTTCCAAAGTTATGATACTCCCGTATGCTAAAGTAATGTCCGATCATTACCTTATAAAATTCGAGGTTCAGACTCATGTTCGGCAAGCTAATAATAATAATAACTGCTATAGCAGCCGCGACATTAATGCTGCCACAACGACAACTCTTGCTGGCCTACTGCCTTCGGTAATTGCACCATTCCCAAAGTATGTGGGCTCTAATGATAACCTCACTAACAACTTTAACTACGCCCTGCGCGAAACCATTGATAGTATAGCACCACTGAAGTTAAAAAAAGGCTCCAAAAATGCGTACTACATGGTTTACAGAAGAAACTAGAGCTCAGAAATTATCATGTAGAAAGCAGGAACGCAAATGGCGCGCGACTAAACTTGAGGTTTACCATCAAGCATGGAGTGATAGTTTAATAACTTATAAACGCATGCTTACCTTAGCTAAAGCTAAATATTACTCAAATCTCATCCGCCTTAATAAAAACGATCCTAAATTTTTGTTTAGTACGGTGCATCGCTAACCCAACAAGGGACCCACTCGGCAGATGATTTTAAGAAATTCTTTAATAAGAAAGTTGAAATCATTAGAAAGGAGATTAAAGACAATGCATCCCAGCTACAACTGGGTTCTATTAACACAGATTAGACTGTATATACGGCGGCCATGGATGAAGCACTGGGTGTCCAGAGTTGGGACCCAGGATGGACCGCTCGTCCAGAGTCGGGACCCAGGATGGACCGCTTGCCTGTGTATTGGCTGGGGACATCTCTGCGCTGCTGATCCACCTCCGCTTGGGATGGTTTCCTGCTAGCCCCACTATGGACAGGACTCTTGCTACTGTGTTGGATCCACTTTGGACTGGACTCTCACGGTTGTGTTGCATCCACTATGGATTGAACTTTCACAGTATTATGTTAGACCCACTCGACATCCATTGCTTTCGGTCCCCTAGGGGACGGGGGGGTGGGGGGGGGGGGGTGCCCACATATGCGGTCTTCTCCATGGTTTCTCACAGTCATCATTGTCACTGTCACCGACGTCCCACTGGGGTGAGTTTTCCTTGCCCTTATGTGGGCTCTACCAAGGATGACGTTGTGGTTTGTGTTGTGGTTTGTGCAGCCCTTTGAGACACTGGGGATTTAGGGCTATATAAATAAACATTGATAGATTGATTTGCAAATCATTGTATTCGTTTTTTATTTACGATTTACACAATGTGGCAACGGCTTCACGGTGGCAGAGGGGTTAGTGCGTCTGCCTCACAATACGAAGGTACTGCAGTCCTGAGCTCAATCCCAGGCTCGGGATCTTTCTGTGTGGAGTTTGCATGTTCTCCCCGTGAATGCATGGGTTCCCTCCGGGTACTCCGGCTTCCTCCCACCTCCAAAGACACGCACCTGGGGATAGGTTGATTGGCAACACTAAATTGGCCCTAGTGTGTGAATGTGAGTGTGAATGTTGTCTGTCTATCTGTGTTGGCCTTGTGATGAGGTGGTGACTTGTCCAGGGTGTACCCCGCCTTCCGCCCGATTGTAGCTGAGATAGGCGCCAGCACCCCCCGCGACCCCAAAAGGGAATAAGCGGTAGAAAATGGATGGACAACGTGGCAACTTCAATGGTTTTGGGTTTTGTATATTCTAAGTATTTTGGTGTTTTTAGGTTGCGAGTCACACTTGATGAAATGTGTCAAATACCTATCCATATTGTTATTTTTAGCACTTTTTAGGGGTATGAATAGAATCTATTATTATGTGGTTTATTTCACACATGTGCTTCTCTAACTCAATCAATCAATGTTTATTTATATAGCCCCAAATCACAAATGTCTCAAAGGACTGCACAAATCATTACGACTACGACATCCTCGGAAGAACCCACAAAAGGGCAAGGAAAACTCACACCCAGTGGGCCGGGAGAATTCACATCCAGTGGGACGCCAGTGACAATGCTGACTATGAGAAACCTTGGAGAGGACCTCAGATGTGGGCAACCCCCCCCCCCCCCTCCTTCTAGGGGACCGAAAGCAATGGATGTCGAGCGGGTCTAACATGATGCTGTGAAAGTTCAATCCATAGTGGCTCCAACACAGCCGCGAGAGTTCAGTTCAAAGCGGATCCAAGACAGCAGCGAGAGTCCCGTCCACAGGAAACCATCCCAAGCGGAGGCGGATCAGCAGCGTAGAGATGTCCCCAACCGATACACAGGCGAGCGGTCCATCCTGGGTCCGGACGAGCGGTCCATCCTGGGTCTCGACTCTGGACAGCCAGTACTTCATCCATGATCATCGGACCGGACCCCCTCCACAAGGGAGGGGGGGACATAGGGTAAAAAAGAAAAGAAGCGGCAGATCAACTGGTCTAAAAAGGAGGTCTATTTAAAGGCTAGAGTATACAGATGATTTTTAAGGTGAGACTTAAATGCTTCTACTGAGGTAGCATCTCGAACTGTTACCGGGAGGGCATTCCAGAGTACTGTAGCCCGAACGGAAAACGCTCTATAGCCCGCAGACTTTTTTGGGCTCTAGGAATCACTAATAAGCCGGAGTCTTTTGAACGCAGATTTCTTGCCGGGACATATGGTACAATACAATCGGCAAGATAGGATGAAGCTAGACCGTGTAGTATTTTATACGTAAGTAGTAAAACCTTAAAGTCAAATCTTAAGTGCACAGGAAGCCAGTGCAGGCGTAATATGATCAAACTTTCTTGTTCTTGTCAAAAGTCTAGCAGCCGCATTTTGTACATACTGTAATCTTTTAATGCTAGACATGGGGAGACCCGAAAATAATACGTTACAGTAATCGAGACGAGACGTAACAAACGCATGGATAATGATCTCGGCGTCTTTAGTGGACAAAATGGAGCGAATTTTTGAGATATTATGGAGATGAAAGAAGGCCGTTTTAGTAACGCTTTTAATGTGTGACTCAAAGGAGAGAGTTGGGTCGAAGATAATACCCAGATTTTTTACCGAGTCACCTTGTTTTATTTTTTGGTTGTCAAATGTTAAAGTTGTATTATTAAATAGAGGTCGGTGTCTAGCAGGACCGATAATCAGCATTTCCGTTTTTTTGGCGTTAAGTTGCAAAAAATTAGCAGACATCCATTGTTTAATTTCATTAAGACACGCTTCCAACTGACTACAGTCCGGCGTGTTGGTCAGCTTTAGGGGCATGTAGAGTTGGGTGTCATCAGCATAGCAGTGAAAGCTAATACCGTATTTGCGTATGACGTCACCCAGTGGCAGCATGTAGATGCTGAAGAGTACCTCCACACGTTACCTTCACATAGTCCGAGGTGATACTGTTATGGGAGGCGCACTGCACCCTGTCAGTAAGATAAGAGTTAAACCAAGACAGGGCTGAGTCTGACATACCAATTCGTGTTTTGATACGCTCTAATAAAATATTATGATCGACGGTATCGAAAGTAGTGCTAAGATCGAGGAGCAGCAACATAGATGACGCATCAGAATCCATCGTTAGCAATAGATCATTAGTCAATTTTGCGAGGGCTGTCTCAGTAGAGTGATTTGCCCTGAAACCGGATTGAAAGGTTTCACATAGATTGTTAAACGCTAAGTGTTCATTTAGCTGCTCTGCAACAATTTTTTCGAGGATTTTCGAAATAAAGGGAAGGTGAGACACCGGTCGGTAGTTTACCATGAGGTCAGGATCGAGGTTAGGTCTTTTAAGGAGAGGATGAATAACCGCTTTTTTGAATGCTAGGGGAACAGTGCCCGAGGAAATTGATAAGTTGATAATATTTAGCACTGATGGACCTAATAATACAAAAAGCTCCCTGATAAGTTTCCCAGGAAGTGGGTCAAGTAAACATGTTGTTTGTTTTATTCCATTTACACGTTGTAACAATTCTTCTAATGTTATTTCATCAAAACGAGAGAAACTATTTTGGATATTTGCAGTATCCGCCGTATATACAGTCGTATCTGTGTTACTGTAACCCAGTTGTAACTGCGACGCATTGTCTTTAATCTCCTTTCTAATAAGTTCAATTTTCTTATTAAAGAACTTCATAAAGTCATCTGCCGAATGGGTGGAGCTACTGGAAGGAGTCCCTTGTTGGGTTAGCGATGCTGCTGTACTAAACAAAAATTTTGGATCGTTTTTATTAATGCGGATGAGATCTGAGTAATAATTAGTTTTAGCTAAGGTAAGCATGCGTTTATAAGTTATTAAACTATCACTCCATGCTTGATGGTGCACCTCAAGTTTAGTCGTGCGCCAATTGCGTTCCAGCTTTCTACATAATCATTTTTGAGCTCTAGTTTCTTCAGTAAACCAAGGCGTACGCCTTTTTGGAGCCTTTTTTTACTTCAGCGTTGCTATACTATCAATGGTTTCGCGCAGGGCGTTGTTAAAGTTGTTAGTGAGGTTATCAAAAGAGCCCACATACTTTGGGAATGGTGCCATTACTGAGGGTAGTAGATCAGCAAGAGTCGTCGTTATGGCAGCATTAATGTTGCGGCTGCTATAGCAGTTATTATTATTATTAGCTTGCCGAACATGAGTCTGAACCTCGAATTTTATAAGGTAATGATCGGACATTACTTTAGTATACGGGAGTATCATAACTTTGGAAACGGTGATACCTCTGACAAGCACTAGGTCTATCGTATTACCGCTGCGATGCGTCGGTTCATTTATTATTTGTGTAAGAGCACAGCTATCAATTATAGTTTGGAGCGCCACGCACGGTGGGTCCAATGGGGTATTTATATGGATATTAAAGTCCCCCATTATAATTATATTATCGGCGTGTGTCACTAGATCAGCAACAAACTCTGAGAATTCACTAATAAAGTCCGAATAGGGCTCTGGGGGGCGGTAGATAACAGCCAGGCACAGAGGCAGCGGTGTGGCAGACTTCACATCAAACGATTTATATTTATTATTTAAGTTAAGACTAAAGTTAAAGTTTTCGTTGTATATTAGTGCGACCCCCCCTCCCCTTTTAAGGGGACGGGCAATATGCGCATTCGTATAGTTAGGAGGGGATGCCTCATTTATCGCAAAAAAGTTGTCTGGTTTAAGCCAGGTTTCGCTAAGACCGATGACGTTAAGGTTGTTGTCTCTAATGACCTCATTAACTAATAACGTTTTGGGGGACAAAGATCTGATGTTTAGAAAGCCCATATTATAAGTAGTGGGCTGTTTTAAGGAGTTGTTGATAAAATTATCCGTAGTAGCAATATTAATAATGTTGCGTTTATTATGCGCAGTGTACTTAAAATAATTACGACCATATCTAGGAATTGATATGACGGGAATTTTCAGATTGTCTACTTGGTGCTGCAATAAACTGAACGCATCATAATTTGCCACCTCAGTAGAACGCACGTCTAACTCTGACGTAGTCATAGTCATACCAGAAAAACCATTATGTGAGTTGTGTATTATTCTAAGAAAATTGCTATGTGTACAGGGATCATCCAGCCTGGCGCTGGCTAGTTCTAACTTAACTGACTCCATACCCATGCTAGCAGGCTCTGTAATTGCCTGTGACCGGGCTTGCTCTAGTGCAGTTAGTCAAATGTGGCTCAATTTGAAATCTATTTTCCGAGACAAGAGGACAGCGCCTTCCTGGTTAGGGGGAAGGCCGTCTCTCCTCAGCAAGCCAGGTTTGCCCCAGAAAGAGGGCCAATTATCAATAAATGTAAATCCCTGTTGTCTATAGAAGCTATCCAGCCACTTGTTAAGAGAGACTAATCTGCTATATCTCTCATCATTGCCTCTCCCAGGCAGGCGGCCAGAGACAATTACTCGATGCCTGGACATTTTTCTAGCGAGATTACAAGCCCTGGCTATGTTTCTCTTTGTAATCTCTGATTGTCTCATCCTAACGTCATTGGAGCCAACGTGTATTACTATATTCGCATAACTAGTGGTGCGGTTAGCCTGTCGTATGTGTTTTCTAGGCCTGTTGCGAGTTAGCTCCCTAAGATTAGCTTCAATGTCAGGTGCTCTGCCCCCGGGAATACACTTAATTGTGGCTGGTTTGCTGAGCTTTATGTTTCGGGTGATGGAGTCCCCTATGACTAAAGTGTGGTGCCCGGTAGACTGGGGTGTAGGACTACCTAAAGGGCTAAATCTGTTATGCGTCTCAACCGGTACACCGTAGCTTGTAGGCCGCTTAGGGCTGCTACAAGCTGGGCTAGTTAGCTCGCTACAGCTAACGCTAGCAGATGTGTCCGCAACATCTAAAGTTACGAAATTACACTGCTCTAACTGGCGGACACGGCTCTCTAGCAAAGCCAACCTATCCATGAGTAAAGTGCACGAAGTGCAGGAAGCCATACTCACAGAAACTTTCCGTCGCCGAATGGAGTGCCAGCTGTCTTCGGGAAGTGGTGGCCACGGTGGCGGGGGAGTAGCTATCTTGTTTTATGCATTGATTCATTGATTCATGTATTATTATTATTATTAGTATTAAAATATTTACTTTTAATATATTAGTTATCGTTATGTATCATTTTGTTTTGACATGCAAACAAATGAGTAAGTTTTCAATGATATTACACACTCTTATAATGTCTCTTTGTTTTGGTATGAAAACCTGCATTTTAGTTTAGTCTGAATATGTCGTATGAAAAGTATACTCTTTGTCTGACATTTGCAATAAACCAAAATAATGCAATGAGTTATGTTTATTTTTTAATCATTCATAGATCTCTATCTCAGTTTACCTACGCAGCACATAAAAACTGTTTAAGATGGCGGCGGCATTAATGCGTCGTTCTAATGGACAGCAGAATTGTTTTCTTCAATTGAACAATGTTTGTTTTTTGCTTTTTTGTGTCCTGTCCAGCTTCTCATGCAAATCATATAGTTGATGAAGATGCCCACATCGGCTGTTCAGATTTACTTTACAAAAGAGAAGTGTAGGATACTTCTCTTGTTGCCTTATTTGTATTCGACTTTATTAAATGTATTTATATTATCATCATTTGGTGCAGCCGGGCCGGAGCAGGAGGGGATAGAAAGAGTAAAAAAGGAAGACAGAGGGGGAAATTGTAGGGACAAGAGGGGATAAGACAGAGAGACAAAAACAACAACAGCAAACACAACAATAACGACAACAACAATAGAACAACATCAGCACATACGATATGTACACATACAGTATGATGGTAATAGTGATAGTAAAGAACACCCCACCCCTGGAGAGCATGGCGCGGCCCACCCCAGAACCCCACCCAAGTCGGCCGCCGCAGGACCGCCCAGCGCGGGACCTCGGGAACCACCGGCAGGAACCCAAATGATGGAGATGGAACAACCAGCAACCGCCCTGTCGAGTTTCCCCTCTGAGGGAGGGGAAAAATAATAATAATAATAATAATAAATAATAATGATTACTATCATTATTTATGTATTTGAAAAATAGAATTAAAAGAAGATCACAGACATGCTGACACACAAGGTCACTACCCCAGCAGCTGGCCGACTCGCAGCACCTCCAAATACTTCGCAGCATTGAACAATTGAACATACAGATTAAGGCAAAATGTTGTACTCTTGTTTTACACAATGTGGAAGTTCCATAACATTGGTGTGTTTCTCCATTATCTCTGTTTGAATTTCTTTGGCCATTCCCTATATTTAGCAAATAGTCCGGTATGATACCTGACCAATCGCAACATTGTAGGCATGTTCGGGTAGAAGCCGCTTCAAAGTCTGATACACATTTGTCTTATACACAACTACACCAGTTTTTAATACGATTCAATATTTTTTTCCAATATTTTACACTAGGCTGAGCAATTTACATAGAAAAATAAAATACATCAAATTAAATGCAATCCTCATACAAACAAAACCTGTTGAAGTAAGAGTAAGAGACAATGCAAATGAGATAAAATAAAAAATACATTAAAATAAATAAAAAACTGGGCATATTAAAAACAACTTTAATTCCTTTCATAAGGAAAATAATTTAAGGGTTTTTCTGCTTTTTACCATCTTCAAAGATTTAGTTAATTACTTGAAATCATTAAACCAATTATTTCCAACTTACAGCAGAGTCAGAGGCGGGCTCTATGTTTTCAAATAAATAATATTGTAAATCATTCAACAATTATACTCTGATAATTAACTTATGTGATGACTGTATTAATCAGATATTACATATATTTGTACCATGATTTGATTAACGTGGACCCCGACTTAAACAAGTTGAAAAACTTATTCGGGTGTTACCATTTAGTGGTCAATTGTACGGAATATGTTCTGTACCGTGCAATCTACTAATAAAAGTTTCAATCAATCAATCAATTCATATATTTGCCATGAACACACCACGATCTATACCGGAAGAGAATAATAATAATAATATATATATTTTTAATTCGTATTTATATTTTTATATAACGACATAACTTCCATCCATCCACCCTTCTACCGCTCATTTTTCAAAATAATAACATGACCTTGTATTCGTAACTGTGCAGAAGTTGAAATTGTATTTTAGTAACTATGAAATACAAAACATTGAATACCTTATATTTCCCCCCAAAAATCTTACAGAACAATTGTATTGTAGTCAAGAATAACACATTCAAATTTAACAATTTTATTTTACAATTCAACCGGAAGTTAAATATACGAACCAGGAAGTGCAATACTGCCTACGCTAAAACACAAAGGCCGCTGTGCCTCTGCTGCCGTTCGTTTTGGCAACGGACTAAATTGTTTTATTTTCTTAATTACTTTCTTTTTTTGTCCAAAACACAACATTTTCTCTCAAAATGGGGGGTGGTGACCTGGTAAGTAGTATCTGTTTACATCTGTAAGACGGGACAGCTTGTATTGTGTAATGCTAGTTCAGTCTTTGCTAACACTATCAATGTGTGTGTATATAGTTTGTATATGTAGTGAGGGGGGCTCCAAATTAGTATGTGGAAAAATCAGAGGATGCGGGAGTCATCTCTTATATTTAAAATTTTGTAAACAAGCTAAAGCTAGTTCAATGTACCGTAATGTATTTGCTCAAAATGAGTAAGCAGCCCTGCGATGAGTTAGCGACTTGTCCAGGGTGTACGCCGCCTTCCGCCCGATTGTAGCTGAAATAGGCGCCAGCGACCCCAAAAGGTAATAAGCAGTAAAAATGGATGGATGGATGAAGTAAGCAGCCTGCATGATGGGCAAACATTTTTTTCATGCATTACGTTGTATTGCTCTCGTTATTTGTTTAGATCAGGGGTGTCAAATTAATTTAAGCTCAGGGGCCACATGGAGGTACATTTATTCCCAAGCAGGCGGGATTGGTAAAATCATGGCATGATAACTTAATAATAAAGATAAATTCAGATTAGGGCTGGGCGATATGGCCTTTTATTAATATCTCAATGTTTTTAGGCCATGTCACGATACACGATATATATCTCGATATTTTGCCTTAGCCTTGTATTAACACTTGATGCATATAATCAGATAGATGGATAAACAGATAGTACTTTATTGATTCCTTCAGGAAAATTATAAATTCCAGCAGCAGTGTACAGAGTTGATGATTCTATGTGTCTACATTAAAACGTTCTTGTTCATATTGCATTAATGTATGCTCATTTTAAACTTTCCTGCAGAGGGAAATCACAACTAAGTCAATTGACCAAAACTGTATTTATTAAACAGTTATTAAACAGCGGCACAAACATTCATGTAATTTCCAAAACAGAACGTGCAAGATTGTCAGAGACATTTTAAAACAAGCTATAAATGCACTTTTGTGAATGATGTCACTAAGATGACATATCAAAACAACACTAAATTAAAGTGCACTTTTTGAACAGAACACCAGTATCCATAATAATAAATGATAAATGGGTTGCACTTGTATAGCGCTTTTCTAACTTCAAGGTACTCAAAGCGCCTTGACACTACTTCCACATTTACCCATTCACACACACATTCACACACTGATGGAGGGAGCTGCCATGCAAGGCGCTAACCAGCACCCATCAGGAGCAATGGGGAAGTGTCTTGCTCAGGACACAACGGACGTGACGAGGTTGGTACTAGGTGGGGATTGAACCAGGGACCCTCGGGTTGCGCACGGCCACTCTTCCACTGCGCCACGCCGTCCCTCCATCCATTTCCTACCGCTTATTCAATTTGGGTTCGCGGGGGGCGCTGGTGCCTATCTCAGCTACAATCGGGCGGAAGACGATGTCCACCCTGGACAAGTCGCCACCTCATCGCAGGGCCAACACAGATAGACAGACAACATTCACACTCACATTCACACACTAGGGCCAATTTAGTGTTGCCACTCACCCTATCCCCAGGTGCATGTCTTTGGAGCCAATACAATAGTTTAAAATAAATAAAGTGCACTTTTGTGCATGATGTCACACAAGATATTTCAATAACTGTCAAATAAAAATGAGCTGCATTATACAAAATCAAATAGTGTATGTCCTTTGCTATGGGTTAAGTTCATGCAGACATTATCTCCTTCTGTTGTTGACTACTTTTTTCATCTGGTGTTGATGTGGAAATGATTGCCTCGGCATTTTGTTGGTGTGGCACCGAACGGAGATGTTGGCATGCAGAGTTTCAAACGCTCTTCATTCTCTGGCAGGTGACTTTACAAATGATGCTACACATTAGCAGCAATGTTACTTTTTGTAACAACGCTTTTGCCCCACACTTGACAAATTACGGTTGTCTGTTCGACATATTCGCGCTTTAAGCCAAACCACCGCCAGACGATGGACCCCGTGCTTTTTTTCTCGGGAATTAATTCTTCCTTCATTTGTTACCATATTCGCACCTTCTTTCTCTCGTATAACCACTCACACCGCAGCTAACGTTACCCATGCTGCTACCTCTTTGCTTCGCGAGGGGCGTATACGTATGTGACATATGTAAGAAGGTGCGCTTGTTTTATTTAAAGTTAAAGTACCAATGATTGTCACACACACACTCGGTGTGGTGAAATTTGTCCTCTGCATTTCACCCATCCCCTTAATCACCCCCCTGGGAAGTGAGGGGAGCAGTGGGCAGCAGCAGTGTCGCGCCCGGGAATCATTTATGGTGATTTAACCCCCAATTCCAACCCTTGATGCTGAGTGCCAAGCAGAGAGGCAATGGGTCCCATTTTTTTATAGTCTTTAACATGACTCGGCCAGGGTTTGAACTCCCAACCTACCGATCTCAGGGCGAACACTCTAACAACAAGGCCACTGAGTAGGTGTTATACGTCTTTGTGAGAAGGAGAGACAAAAAAGAGTGAGAAACGCCTGTAGTGTAATGCCCGCAGCCAAAAGCAACTGCGTGAGAACGTATACTCGAATATCAGGATATATTAATTTTCTATATCGCACAGAGACAAACCCGCGATATATCGAGTATATCGATATATCGCCCAGACTTACAAACCCCGTTTCCATATGAGTTGGGAAATTGTGATTCCCAGGGTTTAATAAAGTACTTTGTATTCTATTCTATTCTAAATACAAACAGAATACAATGATTTGCAAATCCTTTTCAACCCATATTCAAATGAATGCACTACATAGACAAGATATTTGATGTTCAAACTCATAAACTTTGTTTGTTTTTTTTGCAACAAATAATGAACTCAGAATTTCATGGCTGCAACATGTGCCAAAGTAGTAGGGAAAGGGCATGTTCACTACTGTGTTACATCACCTTTTCTTTTACAACACTCAATAAAAGTTTGGGAACTGAGGAAACTAATTGTTGAAGCTTTGAAAGTGGAATTATTTCCCATTGTTGTTTTATGTAGAGCTTCAGTCGTTCAACAGTCCGGGGTCTCCGCTGTCGTATTTTACGCTTCATAAGGCGCCACACATTTTCGATGGGAGACAGGTCTGGACTGCAGGCGGGCCAGGAAAGTACCCGCACTCTTTTTTTTTTTTTTACGAAGCCACGCTGTTGTAACACGTGCTGAATGTGGCTTGGCTTGCTGAAATAAGCAGGGGCGTCCATGAAAAAGACGGCGTTTAGATGGCAGCATTTGCTGTTCCAAAACCTGTATGTACCTTTCAGCATAAATGGTGTCTTCACAGATTTGTAAGTTACCCATGCCTTTGGCACTAATGCACCCCCATACCATCACAGATGCTGGCTTTTGAACTTTGCGTCGATAACAGTCTGGATGGTTCGCTTCCCCTTTGGTCCGGACGACACGATGTTGAATATTTCCAAAAACAATTTGAAATCTGAAACACTTTTCCACTTTGCATCAGTCCATCTTAGATGATCTCG
Source organism: Nerophis ophidion (assembly GCF_033978795.1). NCBI lineage: Eukaryota > Metazoa > Chordata > Actinopteri > Syngnathiformes > Syngnathidae > Nerophis > Nerophis ophidion. The sequence continues at coordinate 58,478,806 of NC_084611.1, read as the reverse complement.
GGCCCAGAGAAGCCGGCGGCGTTTCTGGATGTTGTTGATAAATGGCTTTCGCTTTGCATAGTAAAGCTTTAACTTCACTTACAGATGTAGCGACGAACCGTATTTAGTGACAGTGGTTTTTTGAATTTTTCCTGAGCCCATGTGGTGATATCCTTTAGAGATTGATGTCGGTTTTTGATACAGTGCCGTCTGAGGGATCGAAGGTCACGGTCATTCAATGTTGGTTTCCAGCCATGCCGCTTAGGTGGAGTGATTTCTCCAGATTCTCTGAACCTTTTGATGATATTATGGACCGTAGATGTTGAAATCCCTAAATTTCTTGCAATTGCACTTTGAGAAACGTTGTTCTTAAACTGTTTGACTATTTGCTCACACAGTTGTGGACAAAGGGGTGTACCTTGCCCCATCCTTTCTTGTGAAAGACTGAGCATTTATTGGGAAGCTGTTTTTATACCCAATCATGGCCTCCACCTGTTCCCAATTAGCCTGCGCACCTGTGGGATGTTCCAAATAATTGTTTATAGAGCATTCCTCAACTTTATCAGTATTTATTGCCACCTTTCCCAACTTCTTTGTCACGTGTTACTGGCATCAAATTGTAAAGTTAATGATTATTTGCAACAAAAAAAAGTTTATCAGTTTGAACATCAAATATGTTGTCTTTGTAGCATATTCAATTGAATATGGGTTGAAAATGATTTGCAAATCATTGTATTCCATTTATATTTACATCCAACACAATTTCCCAACTCAAATGGAAACGGGGTTTTTACATCAGATAGTTTTTTTTGTTTTAATATTAGACCAATCACATTCTAAAAATTTACAAATCATAACGTTTTTTTTTACACTTACATGTTGCAGTATCTTCATTAGTTGTTATTTATGCTTAATGAATAAACAATGTGATAATGTTCATTAGTCAAATAGGTGGAATTGATTCTGGCAGAGTTTTAAAGTGCTCTTATTGATATTGATTTGTAATCTATCAGAAAATTTAATTAATGTAAATTACTAATTTTCCTCAGCTGATGTACAAACATCATGTGTTTTTTTCTGTACTGGGGACGGCGTGGTGCGGTTGGGAGAGTGGCCGTGCCAGCAACTTGGGGGTTCCTGGTTAAATCCCCAGCTTTTACCAACCTAGTCACGTCCGTTGTGTCCTTGAGCAAGCCACTTCCCCCTTGCTCCTGATGGGTCCTGGTTAGCGCCTTGCATGGCAGCTCCCGCCATCGTTGTTTGTGAATGTGGAAACAGTGTCAAAGCGCTTTAAGTACCTTGAGGTAGAATAGCGCTATACAAGTATAACCCATTTACCATGGGTTATAGCATCGTGGTAGCATCGTCGACAAGAAAACTTGTGAATTTGGACATTCATTTATCACACGTGAAGTAAGAAGGGGATACATATTATTTCAGAATATTTAGGTGCGCCCAGAAAATGTGTCACCAGTCATAAGTACAACACAGAATGCACAGATTATCAATTTGTATACTATCACTAATAAGCAGTAGCAGTAGGTCGTGTCCAAACACAGAAGTGTTGCCGCTATCTTAACGTAGCTCTGCCCCCTCTGAAGTCATGCGTGTGATAGGGGACACAAAGAATTACTCTGGTGAAATCCAGTGGACACAATTAGACACGGAAGTTTATTTCATTCAAACATTTCAGCTCATTTTTATACTTCACAAACTCATCTCGTGGGCCGGAGGAAACTTGTAGGCGGGCCTTATTCGGCCCGCAGGCCAAAACTTTGACGCCCCTGGTTTAGATGATACAGGGTTTTCCCAAGCTTAAATCTACATGTGGCGTTGGGGGAGTGGTCAAATAGACGTAATCTTATTAGTAAGTAGGAGGGGTGTAACGGTACATGTATTTGTATTGAATTGTTTCAGTACGGGGGTTTTGTTTCGGTACAGAGGTGTACCAAACGAGTTTCCATACGGACATATTAAGTAGCGTACCGCACGTTGTGTAAACAAAGCACACCGAGGCACAACACACCGCATGCTAGCAGCGACCGGGCTACAATAGACTGTCCGGGTAGAATTTCTTAAATGCCTCAAATGTCCGGCATTTTGAGTTAAGGTTGCGTGTATATTCAATGTACGTTCAGAGTTTAAGAAGGAGTCAAAAACAAAACAAATTGTGTGCGCAACAACATTCGTGAGGGAGGGCAGAGACAGAGAGAGCAAGAGAGTTATGATAAACACGCATGCGTCGCCAGGCTCTGCTTTTTATCGGTAGATTTATCAGATTTAACTTTTTATTATCTATAGCAGGGGTGTCAAAAATGTGCCCCAGAGGCCATTTGCGGCCCACAGCTAATGTTTTAACGGCCCACGGCACATTCTAAAAATATTATTAAAATAAACAAAAACATAAACAAAAGTGAAATAAAAAGTATTAAAGGCTAAATGTAATTTAGAAAAAGTTGCAACGTTGACTGATAAAACAAAGCTGTTTTATTTTTCTTTCTAACTGTCATTGCTCAAAACATAATGTTTTATTTTGAATTATTGACCTATTCAAGGTTCCGATTACTTCACATCAAATATTCCACCAAGAGAAATATTTTTGGTGGAAGATTTTGCAAATTTTGTAAATAAATAACCAAAAATTTTATAATCTGTTGTTTTCTTACTGTACCGAAAATTAACCGAACCGTTACCTCTAAACCGAGGTACGTACCGAACCGAAATTTTTGTGTACCGTTACAGCCTTAGTAAGTAGTATTAACATATTTTTGTTATATCGTTTTGCTCTATTTTTCATGATTGTTATTATTGTTCAAAGTAGCAGTGGCAGCTGCTGGTCTTTCAAGTTAGAGCAGGGGTCAAAAATAAAAATCTGTCTCGAGCCGCAAAAAATGTAAAGCCTTATATCAGTGTTAAAATGAAGGCAACACATGATGTAAGTGTCTATATTAGCTATATTAGACTGCTATCAAAATGACTTTGTGTCGAAAGCTGATGCAAATCTTTGTTGACAAAAATGTTGAAATGTATTAGTTCTACACAATTTTACAACATTGGAAAACATTACTAACAAAGAGGCTTTTTCATAGGGGGTGATAACTCCTGGACATTACTGGCTTAGAATGACCAAAGGTAAAGATGTGTATGTTCTTGAAGGAAATGGAAACTACAAATAAAATGACCTCAAATATACCTAAAATACGGACATAATGATGCATTATGTACACACAGCTAACATAAACAGCATGTTAGCATCAATTAGCTTTTACTCATGAAGTGACCAAATATGTCTGATTAGCACTCCACACAAGTCAATAACATCAACAAAGCTCACCTTTGTGGATTATCGCACAGCATAAAACGTTGGATGGACAAATAGAGACAAAGAAGGAGGGACATAAAACATGTCTTTCTGTGGCAGCATCAAAGAAAGTTGCATATGTAAACAAACTACGGTGCGTTGAAGGACTTCCGAAATTAGGACAAAATGGCGCGCGCCAAATACTCTCATCAATGAAGCATGTTTAATGTAAACAGTGGGAATTCTAACAATATCATGTGTCATGTTTGTCCTCATCCAGAAACCATATTAAAACAAAAAATATATTTTTATCCTCATCTTTTACCATTTTCATGATTTTTTTGTAAAAGCTTCAGGGAGCCACTAGGGCGGCGCTAAAGAGCCGCTTGTGGCTTGAAAGCCACGTGTTGCAGGCTGTAAATTGGCTCCCGGGCCGCATTTTGACCACCTCTTAGTGTGTTGTATGTGTCCCCTTTATCTTTGTCATAGAACTTGAAGAAGAGCTGGCATCCCCAGACTATGAAAAACATCGAGCGCGTTTGGAAAGCTGAGCAAAAACATGAATCCGAACGCAAGAAGATCGAAGAGCTTCAAAAGGAGTTAAAGAATGAAAGAGCACGGGAAGAAATAACCCGATACGCAGTGGAAACCGGTGCCATAAAGTGAGTTGTTATGGTATTTTGGCACGTAAAGACACAATGCTCAATGTCACAGTGTCGTTTGTATAATTTACAGAAAGAAGGATGATCGTCTGGACTGGATGTACCAGGGTGCTTGTAATCAGGTGTCCAGAGACGAGTATCTCATGGGACGTCCCATTGACAAGCAGATCACTGACCAATATGAGGAGCCTGAAAGTGGTCCCTCAGCAGAGACTGGCCTTCTGCCTGGCTCAATCTTCAGCCCTGTCACCACTGCCTCAAATCTCGACATGGCCGCCAAGATCCGGGAAGACCCTCTTTTTGAAATTAGGTGAGTGATCCCTGTTTTTTTCATTACAGATGTTATTTCAAATGGCAACATGGGCCGTGTCTTATTTCACGCACTTCCATACCTAAAAATAGCCTTTGCAGTACATGAGTGTGTTGAAAAGTGCGACTGAGTGCAGTGTGCCATCTGTACCTGAATATTGCACTTAACACGCAACAAATGGTAAGTGTGTAAATGATAGATCACTCTCTATCATTTCCATCTAGCAAAAGGGGAGGAACTAACTCAAATGGTTTAAATTTTAATTGAATAATTAATCATCATTTATTGTAAGTAATAGAGTAGTGTTTTTCAACAGTTTCTGAGCAGAGGCACATTTTTTTCTTGGAAAAAATCCAGAGGTACACCACCAGCAGAACTCAGCAGCCGTTATTGACAGTAAAAAGTCATTCTCGCAATTGTTGACTATGAATCCAAACCATAACTAACCGTGATTCACTATGGCTCTTGTCTCAAAGTAGGTGTACTGTCGCGACCTGTCACATCACGCAGTGACTTATTTTGAGTTTTATGGTGTTTTCCTATGTGTAGTGTTTTAGTTATTGTTTTGCGCTCCTATTTTGTTGTTGATTGTCATGTCATGTGCGGATGTGCTTTGTGGACGCCGTCTGCTACTCCATACGCTGTAAGTATTTGCTGTCGTCCAGCATTCTCCTGTTGTTTACTATGCAGCCAGTTCAGTTTTAGCTACATTCTGTATAGCCATCCCTAAGCTTCAATGCCTTTTCTCAGCAGCACTTGCCTTTTGTTTATTTTTGGTTTAAGCATTAGACACCTTTTTACCTTCACCCTGCCTCCCGCTGTCGTCTGCATATTTTGATCACGACAAACCACGTTCCCGATATCTACAAAGAAATTAGCTACCTGCTACCACCTACTGATAAGGAAGAGTATTACACGGTTACTCTGCCAAGCGCTAACCAGCACAGACACTCAACAACGGCTCAATTGCGGATTATAATTACTGGTTTGCAAAAATATATTTTTAACCAAATTAGGTGGAATTACATAATTTCCCATGGCACACCAGACAATATCTCACGGTACACTAGTCGCAGTGGTTGAAAAAAACTGCAATAGAGTAATGGATTTGGGACAGCACCTTACTGTCAAAATTTGTGCCCTCAAATACGCAGGAGGTACATAGCAAGTATTCCATTTGAGACCCAGTCTTTGACAAATTAAATCACCTTGTGTTTGTTTTGCACCACAGGAAACGTGAGGAAGAAAAGAAGAGAGAAGTCTTAACGAACCCTGTGAAAATGAAAAAAATCAAAGAAATGGTAAAACATGTTATTTCGAGGGTCAACACAAATCTATTGTGTGATGGCGGTCGACTTGTTTGCATTTTGAGTCACATTATCCCATGGAAAATAATGGCGTAAGATACAGTGGAACCCGCTTAAAAAGGACCTTTTGGGCAAAACCACCTTTTCTGACCTATTTGTATCTGTTTTTGTGTACTGTATTTTTTGGATTATACGTCACAGTTTTTTACATAGTTTGGCCGGGGGTGCGACATATACTCCGGAGCGATTTATGTGTGAAATTATTTACACATTACCATAAAATATCAAATAATATTATTTATCTCATTCACGGAAGAGACGAGGAAAATGTCAGCAATCGTCACACACACGTCAGAAATCGTCACATACACGTCAACCAATAAGAATTCGGCGGTAAAGGGTCATGGCAGAGGTGCATTGTGGGTCATGGAATGCTAACTGCTATATGCTACTGCCGTAGCTATTAAAATGGATCATTTCATCGTTGGCGGTAACTTATAAAAACTGAGAAGGGCAGAACAAAAATTGCACCAAAAAGGAAATCATGTACTGCAGATTACAAACTGGACGTAGTGAAATATGCAGCAGAAAACGACAACAGGAAGCGGCGCATACCTTTGGAGTTAGCAGAGTTGTTTAGAAGCGACATCGAGGAAGAACATTTCATCTGATTTATCGATTAGGAGTGACAGATTGTTTGGTAATCTTATAGCATGTTTTATATCTTATAGTTATTGGAATGACTCTTACCATAATATGTTACGTTATCATACCAGGCACGTTCTCAGTTGGTTATTTATGCGTCATATAACGTACACTTATTCAGCCTGTTGTTCACTATTCTTTATTTATTTGCCTTTGAAATGTCTATTCTTGGTGTTGGATTTCATCAAATAAATATCCCCCAAAAATGCGAGTCATACTGTACTCCAGTGCGACGTTCATATGTTTTTTTCCTTCTTATTATGCATTTTCGGCCGGTGCGACATATACTCCGGAGCGATTTATAATCCAAAAAATACGGTATTTTGGATCTCCATAAATCCTGAAAATGTGAAATCAAACCATGGAGGCATGGCAGTGATAATTATAAAACAATCGTGCCTTCCTTCATACTTTCTCCAAACAAACCGTTTAGAATTAGCCCAATTTGTGACGTTTTTGTAACATATGACGTCAGCGGATATCTCCATATAATGTAAAAATTTTCCCCTAAGAGCTTTGCACAAGTCCAACGTTGTAGTCAATAAGTTCCTTTTGTTTATCTATCCTTTTATTGTGGGGCATGCTCGTTTGTACATGCACATGCATGCTAAAATCCTTGATGTTGCAATTTTTAATACAAAGTATCATATGTCTGTCAGTAGACTTGATATGGAAGCACTAAAAACTACAGCATGGCTGACGAAAGAAGTTCGAAGTGGAAGCATGTAAAAAAAATTACGGCGCATCATGAAGAGAGGGTCGGAAAGCAGCTTGAAGATGGTCTGGAAAATATAACCTATGCAAAATTTTGACCAAAGAACCACCATTACATGTTATGTAGACCACAAGGAAGTGTTTTGAATGTAGAAAAAAATCATATGGCCCTATGAGTCAATCCCGTTTACGTCAACCACCTGTCCGTCGACCTGCTCCTCAAGTCCTGATTAATAAAGCAATCAAATTGTATTCATTTAACAATTTTAATGCAAAGGCAAATTCCAACACAACGTGCTTTACAACCTGTTAAAAAAGAAGAAATCACACAAAGCACTATTGACAATAATAATACATAATATGGCCCTGAGGATTGAGTAAAAACATTGAGGCATCCATGTTCTTCTTACTAAAAGGTTTGTGCTTTAAATTACATTTCATTATTAATGTTGACATATTTGTCATACAATATTGGACTGAGCAGTCAGGACAGAGATCTGCCATGGCATTGCATGATAACATGAGTTTTGTACAATTGTAGATATGTGTTTCTCGTAATTCCAAATACCGTATTTTTCGAACTATTGGGCGTACCAGATTATAAAGCACACTGCCGATGGGCGGGTCTAGTCAGGTCTATTTTCATACAAAAGGCGCACAAGATTACAAGGTGCGTTAAAGGGGATATTTTAATTTTTCCATGTTGAAAGCACGTCCTTGTGGTTTACATAACATGTAATGGTTGTTCTTTGGTCAAAATGTTGCATAGATTATGTTTTACAGATCATCTTCAAGTCACTTCAGGATGCGTCGTTATGTGGGTGGTCTTATATACGTGGCTCACCTTCGGCAGCGTCTTTTCTCCGTCATCTTTGTTGTCGTGGTGTCGCATGCAAGAACAGGAGTGGAAGAAGTGTCAAAAGATGGAGCTAACTGATTTAATGACATTTAGACTTTACTTAAATCAATAACAGAGCAGCATCTCCTCATCGGTGGCTGACTAGTGCAATAACAACGCCGGAAATGTGTCCCATTTAAAAACAAAAAAACGTCCGACCGGAACTCTAATACAGTAACTAAAGTTCCTTGGGAGAATAATGTAAACTCACTAGGCCGGTATGTTTTAGCGCTTTCATGGCAAGTTTACCAACAGATATAATGTGAGTAAGAACTTTACACTACTTTATATTAGAAATGGCAACAGCAGAGGATGAATGTCCCATAACAAGAAGATAGAGAAAAAGAAGAAGCTTATCGACTACGTTGTCGCAAGAACCACAAAGGCGGACGCTCGCAAATTTTCAGGACTTATGCAGATCCCAAATACAGATCAGCAGGTACCAGAAGGTAAGAAAATTTGCTTTGGAATAATATTGGGAAACAAAATGGCAGATATGTCTTACCTTATACACACACTATAATAATACTCATATGTTGAAGCTCTACAATCCGTCAAGCGCTGCGGCTTCTTAGCTTTCCAAAGTCGTACTAAAACATTTTGATAGATTTTTGAGTGCCGTGTATAATGTTCTATTCTTTCAATGGAACCTATACAATTTTGGTGTTGTTTCTTTGAGTCATATTGCAATATCTTATGTTGCACCTGGGGATAGGTTGATTGGTAACACTAAATTGGCCCTAGTGTGTGAGTGTGAATGTTGTCTGTCTATCTGTGTTGGCCCTGTGATGAGGTGGCGACTTGTCCAGGGTGTACTCCGCCTTCCGCCGCCCAAATGCAGCTGAGATAGGCTCCAGCACCCCCCCGTGACCTCAAAAGGGACAAGCGGTAGAAAATAGATGAATGGATATTTGACTGCCATCTATTGGTCACACCTATCATTTCACCATGGACCAAATAAAATAGCTTTAAAGTCGGTAAGCACAACCTAAATTGTTCCATACATTAGATGCACCGGGTTATAAGGCACACTGTCAAGTTTTTAGAAAAGGAAAGGATTTTAAGTGCGCCTTACAGTCCGAAAAATACGGGAGTATGACCTCAGGTCATTTGATGACCACGGGGCTTTACAGTTGAATAACCTGTTATATCGTTCATCTCTCACAGCTGAGGCAAAATCTTGAAAAGAAAGACAAGAAAAAGAAGAAGAAGAAGGACAAAGAGCGAAGAAAGGAGAGGAAGCACAAGAGAAGACACTCAAGTTCTAGCTCAGATGAGGATGATAAGAAAAAACACAGGTACACAAAGTTTTTTAATCTTAAAACCTATATCTGTTATTTTACCAGCCAAATGTGTCGTTTCTCATACTTTTATCTATTTGTGTTGTGGCGCCCGCTCGCATGCCAGAAACACATTATAATGGGACTTTTTCAATATAGCTTGTTGGCAAATTTGCAGCAACAAGCAACTAGTACCGCATTAGGATCAAGTGATGCTTCTCGGTATGCGTCCTACATCTCTGAGGCATACAAATCCACGTTTCGTGCGTCCTGGGTACCTAAGTTCTTACTAGGGTTGTCCTGATACCAATATTTTGGTACTGGTACCAAAAAGTATTTCAATTATTTTCAAAATTACGCGGACCACAAAAAATGTCATTATTAGTTGTTGTTTTTTTTTAATCGTACGGTACATTGAACATATGTTTCTTATTGCAATTGAAGAACAATTTTGTCCTTAAATAAAATAGTGAACATACAAACTACAAATTGTCTTTTATTAGTAAGTAAGCAAAAAAAGGCTCCTAATTGGTCTGCTGACGTACAAAGTAACATATTCAGGCGCGCTATGTTTTGTTAGCGGTGACGCCGGTGAGCTAATGTATCCTCCTACAGTTTGTAGTGACGCATGTTTAGCTATTTTTCGTCCTGCAGGGATGATACTTGTAAGAAACGTACTTTATTTGTCCCCATAAGGGCGAGGATTAGTGATTTAGAAGTAGCTAAAACACTGCCGACTGCGGATGGATGTTTACCTCTAGCTAGCTAGCCATGTCTTAAAGCACCTCTTCCTGAGGGCGTTTCAGTGTTATGACTTCACCTTTATCGCCAGTTTTTAGACCGAAATGCGTCCATTCTCACTTCTGTCACACACTGTGACTGCTTGTAAATACTTTGTGATTGTGCGCTGCCGGACATGCTTCTCTGCTTGCAAAACCAGTAATGTCACGACGTGATGGCGCACTGTCATGCCCGTTTGGAACGGGTACTTTTCAAACAGAGTATAGTACCGTCCACAGCAGCACCAGATGCACGTTGAGAAAATACAAAACCCAAAACCAGTGAAGTTGACACATTGTGTAATTCACATATAAAAACAGAATACAATGATTTGCAAATCCTTTTCAACCTGTGTTCAATTGAATAGACTGCAAAGACAAGATATTTAATGTTTGAACTAAGAAACAACATTTTTTTTTGCAAACAATCATTAATTTGGAATTTAATGGCAGCAACACATTTCAAAAAAGTTGGCACAGGGGCATTTTTACGACAGTTACATGGCCTTTCTGTTTAACAACACTCAGTAAACGTTTTGGAACTGAAACCAATGTTAGAATCTTTTCCGGTGGAATTATTTCCCAATGTTGCTTGATGTACAGCTTAAGTTGTTCAACAGTCCAGTGTCTCTGTTGTGGTATTTTTGGCTTCATATTGCGGCACACATTTTTAATGGGAGACAGGCCTGGACTACAGGCAGGCCAGTCTAGTACCCGCACTCTTTTACTATGAAGCTACGCCGTTGGAACACGAGGCTTGGCATTGTTTTGCTGAAATAAGAAGGGGCGTCCATAATAACGTTGCTTGCATAGCAACATATGTTGCTCGAAAACCTGTATGTACCTTTCAGCATTCATGGTGCCTTCACAGCTGTGTAAGTTACCCATGCCTTGGGCACTAATACACCCCCATACCATCACAGATGCTGGCTTTTGAACTTTGCGCCTATAACAATCCGAATGGATCTTCTCCTCCTTGGTCTGGACGACACAACGTCCACAGTTTCCAAAAACACTTTGAAATGTGGATTTGTCAGACCACAGAACACTTCCCCTTTGCATTAGTCCATCTTCGATGAGCTCGGGTACAGCAAAGCCGGCGGCGTTTCTGGGTGTTGTTGATAAGTGGCTTTCTCCTTGTATTGTAGAGTTTTAACTTGCACTTACAGATGTAGTTACTGACAGTGGGTTTCTGAAGTGTCCCTGAGCCCATGTAGTGATATCCTTTACACACTGATGTCAGTTTTTTAAGGAGTACCGCCTGAGGGATCGAAGGTAACGGGCATTCAATGTTTTTTTTCAGCCTTGCTGCTTACGTGCTGAACCTTTTGATGATATTACGACCGTAGATAGTGAAATCTGTAAATTCCTTGCTTGTTGAGAAATGTTGTTCTTAAACTGTTCGACTATTTGCTCACGTATTTGGTCACAAAGCGGTGACCTTCGCCCCAACCTTGTTTGTGAATGGCCGAGCATTTTATGGAAGCTGCTTTTATACCCAATCATGACACCCACCTGTTCCCAATTAGCATGTTCACCTGTGGGATGTTCCAAAAAGGGGTTTGATAAGCATTCCTCAACTTTCTCAGTCTTTTTTGCCACTCGTGCCAGCTTTTTTGAAACATGTTGCGGCATTGAATTTCAAATTAGCTAATATTTGCCAAAAATAACTAAAGTTTTCCAGTTTGAACGTTTAGTATCTTGTCTTTGCAGTCTATTCAATTGAAAAGGATTAGCAAATCATTGTATTCTGTTTTAATTAACGATTCACACAATGTGCCAACTTCACTGGTTTTGGATTTTGTAAATATGTGCTTTCATTTAAGAGTCTCCAAAAGTTTCCACTAAATGTATCCCTAGTTTTTTTTTGGTTTTTTTTAATGAATGAATGGCTTACTAAATATAGCAACTGAGTCACTTTATTGGCGGCTCTAATTATCCCTTGTGCATTATATTGTGTTAATAAGCAACTAATCCAGCAGTACCATCCAAGCACCCATGAATAAATGCATGTATCGGAATCAGTAAAATGCAGATAAGACACAATGACCACATTTAAGCATTTCTTTCAGGTCACGAGAAGAAACGTCCACTCACTCCAAGTCTCATAATCATCACGTTCCAGGCTATGGCCTCCAGGTGGGTCACCAGCATTAAGATGATGTGACACATGCTGTGGACCGTAACTCTTACAGTACATTATTTTCTTTGTACTGTAGCTCCCTGCTGGCAGACATCACCAGTCCTCTGCTTTAAATCACACAAGACGTAATGAGAGAAGTAGAAGCCAATCTCCTCCGAGGCAAAATGGGGAAAGCCGCTCCTCCTCTTCCTCACTCCGACAGGACAAGAAAATTGAGGTCAGCGCTCGTAGCCCCCAGAGGGAACGCTACCAAAGGCAGCGGAACCATGTGTCAAAGTAAGAGATGAAGATATCTGCCACTTAGAGTTTGTACTTGCATAAGTCGAAATCTCAGAAGTCTGTTCAGGGATGCCAGTCCATTTATAGTTTGTTTCAGTTTTTGATTCGTCCTACAATCGATCATTTAAATCAGCTGCTATAGTACTTCGCTTTTTATACGCTAAAACTTTGCGGGTTTATCACTCCTGAGAACTGGAGAATCCCACGCGTTAGTGACTTATCCTTTAGATGTTTTTCACATATTTTGTTCATGTAAAACTTTATTTGTCTTTTGTAAATTGTGTTTTTTGTTCCTATTTGTGAATGTATGGAACGGATCATTTTGATTTACAGTAACCTCTTTTTTTCCCGTTTATTTGGTTCCGGGTTGGACCGTGGCAAAAAAAATTCTGCGAAGTAGGGATTGATAATAAATACATCAAACATGTTTTTAGCTTGAACATAAAAAAAACTGTTTACAACATTCTAAATATATTTTTTTAGCATTATGAGACCCCTGTAGACATAAAGTAACACCTTTTAGTCACCTTTGCACTTGTTTAATCCAAAATATTACTCATTCCTGCAGTTGAGACATTCAGTGGTTACGATACTGAACTGCGTACCTTGTCAGGTCAGACCAAGTTAATCCGGGTCACAGAGGACCAATGAAATCTTTTACATCGAATCAAATTAGCTTGCCGCATTCAGCTGCCCGAGCGCACAGGAGGAGGACGGAGACCAGGCTCAATGACCTTGCCGCCCAGTAGGCTACTGTATGCCATGTTACAGGCACTGTCTTTTGTTATATTTGTGAATGAACACAAACACCTGTGTAAATATTTCATGTTATATATATATATATGTGTATATATATATATATATATATATATATATATATATATATATATATACACACACACATACATACATGCCAGGCGTGTGTGTGTGTGGATGCGACGTTTTGTGGGCAGTTTTATTTACATGGCTCACCTTCGGCAGCGTCTTCTCCCCGTCATCTTTGTTGTAGCGGTGTGGCGTGCAAGGAAGGGTGTGAAAGTAGTGTCAAAAGATGGAGCTAACTGTTTTAATGACATTCAGACTTTACTTAAATCAAAAACAAACAACATCTCCTCATTCGGAAACAACAACAAGGCCGGAAATGTGTCCAACCGGAACTCTCTAATATTTAAAGTTCCTTGGGTGAATAATGTAAACTCACTACACTGATATGTTTTAGCTCTTTTATAGCGAGTTTACTGACAGATATAAGTAAGAACTTAACACTACTTTATATTAGAAATGGCAACAGCGGAGGATAAATGTCCCATAATAAAAAGATAGAGAAAGGAAGAAGCTTATCGACTACGGTGTCACCACGTACTACAAAGGCGGACTCTCCCAATTTTTCAAGACTTATGCAGATTCTAAATACAGATCAGCAGGTACCAGAAGGTAGGAAAAGTTGCTTTCGCATTATGTTGCGAAACAAAACGCCAGATAACGTCTTATCTTATACACACACCATAGTAATACTCGTATGTTTAATGCGCCGACAATCCATCAAAGCTTACCAAAGTCGTACTAAAACATTTTGATAGATTTTTGAGCGCTGTGTGTAATGTTCTATAATTTCAATGGGACATATAAAATGTTGGTGTTGTTTACTTGAATCACATTGCCATCATATTGCAGTCTAAATGTATCTCTTAGGTCTGACTGCCATCTACTGGTCACACTTATCATTACACCCTGTACAAAATAAAATTGCTTCGAGGTCGGTAGGCAAAACCAGCATTATTCCGTACATTAGGCGCCCCGGGTTATAAGGTGCACTGTGGAGTTTTGATGGGAAAAAATGATCTCTCTGCTTGGCACTCAGCATCAGGAGTTGGAATTGGGGATGAAATCACCAAAAATGATTCCCGGGCGCGGCCACTCTTGCTTCTTACTGCTCCCCTCACCTCCCAGGGGGTGATCAAGGGTGATGGGTCAAATGCAGAGAATAATTTCGCCACACCTAGTGTGTGTTACAATCATTGGTACTTTAACTTTAAATTATAGTTTGGAAAATACAGTATCAGACCAATATCGGTTTAGGACATCCCAGGTTGTGCGATTGGCAACACCGTTTAATCAGCCCCACATGTTTTTTTGCAGGAAGCTCTCCAGAGAGGAGCTGGAGCAGAAAA
>NC_084611.1:58406778-58459278 GCF_033978795.1 Nerophis ophidion | reverse complement strand
TGCATAAAGATACCTGTCCACCCCATACAATCAGTAAGACCCAAACATTCAGCATGGCTAAGAGCAAAGAGCTGACCCAAGACACCAGAGAAAAAATTATACAACTCCACAAGGATGGAAAGGGCTCCGGAGAAATTGCCAAGCAGCTTGGTGAAAAAAGGTCCACTGTTGGAGCAATCATTAGAAAATGGAAGAAGCTAAACATGACGGTCAATCTCAATTGGAGTGGAGCCCCATGCAAGATATCACCTTGTGGAGTCTCAATGATGCTAAGAAAGGTGAGGAATCAGCCCTGAACTACACGGCAGGACTTGGTCAATGACCTGAACAAAGCTGGGACCACTGTTTCCATGGTTACTGTTGGTAATACACTTAGACGTCATGGTTTGAAATCATGCATGGCATGAAAGGTTCCCCTGCTTAAACCAGCACCTTTTAAGCACCGTCTTAAGTTTGCCAATGACTATTTGGATGATCCAGAGGAGTCATGGGAGAAAGTTTTGTGGACAGGAGACCAAAATTGACCTTTTTGGTCATAATTCCACTATGCATGTTTGGAGAAAGAAGAATGATGCGTACCATCCCAAGAACACCATCCCTACTGTGAAGCATGGGGGTGGTAGCATCATGCTTTGGGAGTGTTTTTCTGTCCATGTGACAGGACGACTGTACTGTATTAAGGAGAGGATGACTGCAGCCCTGTATTGTGAGATTTTGGCCAAAAACCTCCTTCCCTCAGTCAGATCATTGAAGATGAGTCATGGCTGAATCTTCCAACATTACAATGACCCAAAGCACACAGCCAGGAAAACCAAGAAGTGGCTTCGCAAGACCCATATCAAGGTTCTGGAGTGTCCAAGCCAGTCTCCAGACCTAAATCCAATTGAAAATCTTTGGAGGGAGCTGAATGGCTGTGTTACTCAGCGACAGCCCAGAAACCTGACTGATCCAGAGAAGATCTGTGTGAAGGAGTGGGACAAAATCCCTTCCGCAGTCTGTGCAAACCTGGTGGAGAACTACAAGAAACGTTTGACCTCTGTAACTGCAAACAAAGGCTACTCTACCAAATATTAATGTTGGTGTTCAAATACTTATTTTCCGCTGTATCACACGGATAAATTGTTAAAAAATCATAGAATGTGATTTCTGGATTTTTCTTTTTAGGGTATTCCTCATACAGTGGACATGCACCTACCATGAGAATTTCAGACCCCTCCATGATTTCTAAGGGGGAGAACTCGCAAAATAGCTGGGTGTTCAAATACTTATTTTCTTCACTGTATATATATATATATATATATACATACATACATACATACATATATATATATATATACACCCCAAAACTGACAAGCGGTTGAAAAATGGATATATATATCTATATATATAGATATATATACATACATAATATATCTATACGCAGTCTTTAAAATTTTGTAAATACATACACACATATATGTATATACCAAGTATATATACAGTTTCTGTAAGCTACTTGATTATCCATCCATCCATTTTACTACCGCTTATTCCCCACCCCAAACCCCCCACCCAACCCCCCCACCCCCTCGGGGTTTCGGGGGGCGCGAGTGGCTATCCCAGCTACAATTGGGCGGAAGGCAGGGGTACACCCTGGACAAGTCGCCACCTCATCGCCGGGCCAACACAGATAGACAGATAGACAGACAACATTCACACTCAAATTCACACACTAGGGCCAATTTAGTGTTGCCAATCAACCTATCCCCAGGTGCATGTCTTTGGAAGTGGGAGGAACCCACCCAGTCACGGGGAGAACATGCAAACTCACACAGAAAGATCCCGAGCCCGGGATTGAACCCGGGACTACTATGACCTTCGTATTGAGAGGCAGACGCACTAACCCAGACATGGGAAAACTACGGCTGCGGGCCGTATACGGCCTGTTGAACGTTTTAATCCGGCCCGCGGAAACTGTCAAAATAATTGAAAAAATAAAATAAATTAAAAAAAATAATATATATATATATATTTTTTTTTTAATTATTATTATTATTATTTTTTTAATTTATTTATTTTTTTTACAAAATATCTTATCAATGTTAAGGCTTCTGCCTCCTGTATGCGTTTTCAGCGCTTGACTAATATTAAGGAGAAGCTACCCATCAAATGATATTAAATTACATTTCATATTATTATCGTCGGTAAACCTCGTTCGTTTTACCATATCCCTGTAACACTGCGTTTCCCCACTACATGGCGCTCATTGACCCTTTTGGCCTGTGGGATATTACTCCCTTGATTGATTGAAACTTTTATTAGTAGATTGCACAGTTCAGTACATATTCCGTGTAATTGACCACTAAATGGTAACACCCCAATAAGTTTTTCAACTTGTTTAAGTCGGGTTCCACGTTAATCAATTCTTTTTAGTTTTGTCCCGTGGTGTGTGTGTGTGTATGTGTATATATATATATATCTATCCATCCATCCATTTTCTATATATATAATCTCCATCCATCCATCCATTTTCTACCGCTTATTCCCTTTTGGGGTCACGGGGGGCGCTGGCGCCTATCTCAGCTACAATCGGGCGGAAGGCGGCGTACACCCTGGACAAGTCGCCACCTCATCGAAGGGCCAACACAGATAGACAGACAACATTCACACTCTAGGGCCAATTTACATATATATATATATATATCCATCCATCCATCCATTCTCTACCGCTTATTCCCTTTTGGGGTCACGGGGGGCGCTGGCGCCTATCTCAGCTACAATCGGGCGGAAGGCGGCGTACACCCTGGACAAGTCGCCACCTCATCGAAGGGCCAACACAGATAGACAGACAACATTCACACTCTAGGGCCACTTTACATATATATATATATATATATATATATATATATATATATATATATATATATATATATATATATATATATATATATATATATATATATATATATATATATATAAATATAAATAAACTATTTTGCTCAGTTTCACTTTAACACAAGTCAAGCAAACTATGTCTGCTATCGGGGACAACCAATGGGATCGTTGTACGTCAGCCAATCACATTTGCGCATGCATGACGTTCCCAGCACGGTTGTGTGATTTCGGTGGTGTTGCCAAAATTGTGTAGTCACCCCACGGAAAAGGTCTGCTTTCATTCATTAAAGCGCAGTTTAAAGTTTTATTTTGTGCTAAATCCACACTAACGGCTTCACAATGGTAAGAACCCTACACATTGTATTGTGTGTTGCAATAGGTTGAAACGTGAATGCACTCCTACCGGTCGCTAGAGCTTGGCTTATGCTAATGCTAGCATCTTTAGCATGTTTTAACATGAAGCGTTGCCGATAATTGATGTAAACGAGTGTAGTTGTAGAAATGCATGATAATGTGTATAAACATCTCTTAAAGCAATTATAAAATTGCTTAAACTGAGTAAAAGCTGCACTATTAGCATGTAGTTCACGAGCCGCTATGTCATTGTTAGCTTAGCAGTGCATTGCGTGAGTGTTGTAAAAGCCTGCGTGGATATTATTGCGTAAATAATAACAATACAATCTCTTTACCTAATTTTTATTTGTAACATAGTGGTGCCTTTTGACTTGAGAAATTATGAAATGTTTACGTTTGTTACTACGAAATGGGTCCCTACTTGTCACTTCCTGATTTACTGATAAGTATGATCTGGTTGCGCATGCGCTACATTTGCAAACACAACATAATGCGGGTATTTGACATTATCAGTAGATACTTTGGTTGAATATTTTATTAAAATAAGATTAAAATGCATGTGTTTTTGAAAAAAAATGGATTCACGGAGCAGAAGTCGACGACTTTTCGCGCAAACGGACCCGCCAGTGACCGCCCAAAAAAAAAAAAAAGTGTTTTCGGTGCTCACGTCAAGTACAATAAATGTTTCAATTACTTGAATGAACACAATGTTACCAAGTAAATATTTTCAATATTTTATAAATCCTGTTTATTTGTTTCCTAAGACAGTAGAGTGCGTGGGGTTTTTTTTGTATGTGAAATAACATTTATTGTTTGTTCTTTTGTCTAAATGTCGTATAGATTGAGTTACAGATAGAGATGTCCGATAACATCGGTAGTCCGATATTATCGGCCGATAAATGCTTTAAAGTGTATTCATGGAAATTAACTGTTTTGGTTTCAAAGTTATCGGTATTGGTTTAAAAAATATATGACTTTTTTAAAAACCGCTGTGTACACGGACATAGGGAGAAGTACAGAGCGAATTAACCCTTACAGGCACTGCCTTTTGACACACACAAGCGAATGCAAGGCGTGCTTGGTGAACAGCCATACAGGTCACGCTGAGGTTGGCCGTACAAACAACTTTGACAGTGTTACAAATATGCGCCACACTGTGAACCCACACCAAACAAGAATGACAAACACATTTCAGGAGAACATCTGCACCGTAACACAACATAAACACAACAGAATACCCAGAATCCCTTGCAGCACTAACTGTTCCGGAAGACTACAATATACACCACCCCCGCTACCCCCTACTCCCCTGTCCCCAACCCAACCCCGCCCACCTCGACCTCCTCGTGCATGTCCCAAATTCCAAGCTGCTGTTCTGAGGCATGTTAAAAAAAATAATGCACTTTGTGCACTTTGTGACTTCAATAATAAATATGGCAGTGCCTTGTTGGCATTTTTTTCCATAACTTGAGTTGATTTATTTTGGAAAACCTTGTTACATTGTTTAATGCATCCAGTGGGGCATCACAACAAAATTACGCATAATATTGTATTAATTCCACGACTGTATATAGCAGTATTGGTTGATATCGGTATAGGTAATTAAGAGTTGGACAATATCGGAATACCGGATACCGGCAAAAAAGCCATTAACGGACATCTGTAGTCACAGACCATCTTCAAACCCCCTTCTGATCCGACCGTTTTGTGGGTAGTCCTATTTACGTGCCTCCACTTCAACAGCGTCCTCTCCTCATCAGCCATGTTGTAGTTGTTAGTGCTTCTATATCAAGTCTAGGGCTGCAACTAACAATTTATTTGATAATCGATTATCTGTCAATTATTACTTCGATTAATCGATTAATAGTCGGATAAAAGAGACAAACTACATTTCTATCCTTTCCAATACTTTATTTAAAAAAAATAGCATACTGGCACCATGTCCTTTCGACTTGCCAAATAAAACAAGGAAAATGTTACAAAAATGTTATTTTTTTATAAGTGCACCATTGTCTTGCACAATAGCAATAATTTTGCTAAGGGGAATTTCAAACCTGGCTAGTACCTATTCCAACCATTCTGCAATGTTGGATGCTGAATGTCTTTCCTCTAGTGGTCGTAAGGCAGATTGACTTCATGTTCCATTCATCTCCAATGTAATGCCATGTATTGCCAAGGTAGGCTTCCGTGTCTACACTTGTCCACACATCAGTAGTGAGAGCAATTTTGCTCTGGGTGGCTTTTATGTCAGTCTACACTGCATGGAATGTCCGCTCGTACTTCCTCTCCATCAGAATAAGTACTTTAGGCTACCTTTGAATAGTAGCATGAAATATTCCAGCACCTTCATAACGTTTAGTTATACTAAAGCGTCCCTCAAGTCTAAATAGATTTATATAGCTCTATTGGGCCCGGCTACATTGATCCATTATGAAACCAACCTGAGATTTTTCTGTCCGTTACGTTTATTTCCAAATTGGTAAACATGCGTTTTTGCTCTCAAAACGGAGTCAAATGTGCCGGAGACACATTATCAGCCCCGCGTTGCAACAAAGACATAACGTTAACGTTACTCACAAAAAAGCTGAACCTATGAATGCCTGTTGCGACTCAAAACAACACAGAAAATGAAGACATCACGCTATCCAAAACGTTCCTAACACTCTGAAAGTTAATACACAACAGTTGCTGCTGCGCTTCCTTAAAAATAAATCTCCTTGTTAACAAAAGATTAAAAACACAAAAAGACGTACACAAGCCATCAATATACTCGGACTATGGACTATGGACTTAAAAAAGTTACGTACCGTGAGTTCTTCTCTTCATTCATGGCTCCTCTTCAGGTGCAGCCGAAGCAATGTTGTCCTTCCGTGCCACGCAAGGTCCAGCTGCACATTTTGCAGGAAACTGTCTTCTTTGAAGTCTTAAAATTAAAGTGTTCCGACCCTTTTGACGACTTAGGTCGTACACTTTTCTCCATTGAAGCAATAACCTCGAGATATTTCTCTGCTGAACTCTCCGTACTGTTTCCCTCCGCCATTTTTCGAATGTTTCCAGGCAAGGAGACAACATGGTCATGTGAGCTGCACATGACACATCATTGGCTGGCTCACTGCCACCACATGAGACGTAGCCTCAGCGCCGCCCTGGCGCTTTTTTGTACTGTTTTTGTACTTATTTTGATTATTGTTTTTCAGCTGTTTGTAAATGTTGCAGTTTATAAAGAAAGGTTTAGGGAAGGAGAAAAAAAAAAGAGCCTCAGCGCATGCGCATTGCATACATCCAACGAATCGATGACTAAATTATTCGCCAACTATTTTTATAATCGATTTTAATCGATTAGTTGTTGCAGCCCTAAACAAGTCTTTTGACAGATACAAGTTAGAACCATACGCTATTTTTTAATAGAAATGGCAATAGCGAAGGGTGCATGTACAATAAGAGGATAGAGAAAAAGTCAGACTACAATGGTGAATTTTCGCAAAGCATTTGGGGTAAAGCTTTACTAGGGTTGTACAGTATACCGGTACTAGTATAGTATTGCGGTACTAATAATTGAAAAGTACCGGTTTCTGGGCCTGACGGTGCGTCGTCACGTCGTGGCATTGCTGGTTTTAAGAATAGAGGAGCATGTTCGCCAGCACACAATCATGGAGTCCACTCAAGCAGACACGGTGTGTAGACAGAAAAGAGAGAACGGACGCATTTTGGCCTAAAAACTGACGATAAAGGTGACGCTATAACACTGAAACAGCCTCAGGAAATGGTGCTTTAAGACACAGCTAGTTAGCTAGCAGCGAACATCTATTCGCCGTTTTAGCTACTACGCAATGTTGAATCTCTAAGCCTCACCTCCATGGCGACAAATTAACTGAGTTTCTTACAAGTATCACCCCTGCTGGACGAGGAATAGCTAAAAATGCTTCACTACACACCGTAGGAGGATACAATAGCTCACCGGCGTCACAAAAGCTAGCGCGCATGAACGTCAACAAATCCCATGAGTGGATCTACACCTGACATCCACTGAAATGATACCAGGTACTATAGCGTATTTAGTCAATACTACTATGATTACATCAATATTTTTTATCGTCACCAAATCTTTTTTCCTTTTTTTTTAAAATTCATATTATATTTATTAACTCAGTAAATACGTCCTTTGACACATGAAGACTTTGAATATGACCAGTGTATGCTCCTGTAACTACTTGGTATCGGATTGTTACCTAAATTTTTAGTATCATCCAAAACTAATGTAAAGCATCCAAACCATAGAAGAATAAGTGATTATTACATTTTAACATAAGTGTAGATGGAACATGTTAAAACAGGAAGTAAGCAGAAATTAACAGTAAATGAACAAGTAGATTAATAATTATTTTTTATAGCTTGTCCTTTTATAATTTAGATAAAATAATAGAATGAGAAATTACACAATATATTACTGCCTACGTCAGCAGACAAATTATGAGCCTTTGTTTGTTTACTTACTACTAAAAGACAAGTATGTTCACTATTTTATTTAAGGACAAAATTGTCCTTCGATTGCAATAAGATACATGTGTTCAATATACTGTAAGATTTGTTGTTAAAATAAAGCCGATAATTAAATTTTTTGTGGTTCCTTTTAATTAGAAATGTATCAATGTATCGAATACATATGTTACTTAGGTACCAGTACCAAAATATTGGTATGGGGACAACCTTAATCTACCAGATATGGAGTTATCTGCTAACGTCACCAATGGGAAAATTCCAAATAACTTGATCAAATAACTTGATTGTAATAAGTATGAAGGAAGGCAGGATTGTTTTATAAATGTATAATGTAACATTTTCGGGACTTGTGCAGTTCCCAAATACACAAGAGCTTATGGGTAAGAAAAGTGGGTTTTGCATAATAGATCCCTTTTAAAATAATGAACCTCTCCATACAGTCTATTATGTCATATAACGGAGGGGCCGTTATGGCCATGCGGGGGAAGAACTGTGTGGCCATTGCATCGGACCGGAGGTTTGGCATTCAAGCTCAGACGGTCACAACGGATTTCCAGAAGATCTTTCCCATGGGCGAGCGACTCTACATTGGTCTAGCTGGGCTGGCCACAGACGTCCAGACAGTGTAAGTGTGTGTAACTTGATTTTCTACCTCTTAAGTCATCCTCACACTAACACGGATAGTGATTGCTGTTGTTGATCCACACAAAGATCCCAGAGGCTTAAATTCCGATTGAATCTGTATGAGTTGAAGGAGGGGCGCCAGATCAAACCCAAGACCTTCATGAGCATGGTGTCCAACCTACTGTATGAAAAAAGGTGAACGCTGTTCACTGATCAACTTCAGGATTCGTGTTGGATTCAGGGGCCTGACACGATTGTTCCCTTATTGTAGGTTTGGGCCGTACTACATTGAGCCTGTCATTGCCGGACTCAATCCAAAAACCTCAGAGCCGTTCATCTGCTCCCTGGATTTGATTGGCTGTCCAATGGTGACGGAGGACTTTGTTGTGAGCGGGACTTGCTCGGAGCAGATGTACGGCATGTGCGAATCTTTGTGGGAGCCAAACATGGTGAGTAGTGTGTCCTCTGCCAGTAATCAATAGGGGCGTCTCCGTCAAATATTTATATTGGATATTGGTCCAACGGCCGCAAAAAACCCAGTATGGAATTATATGGGCTCGCTTGTAAAATGTCTGCTGTAATATATCTTGCAAATATATCTGACCAAATTGATAATATAGTTTGAGATCAACAAAATACATGACTAGTGTATATACACATAGTACATACTATAGTGCAGTGGTTCTTAACCTTGTTAGAGGTACTGAACCCCACCAATTTCATATGCGCATCCACCAAACCCATCTTTAGTGAAAAATAAAATGTTTTTTCAAATTCAAGACAAAGTTATATGATTTTTTTTACTGGTGCATAAAATGAACCGTGCATGAACAAAACCAACACAGTGCATGAACTCGTAACAAATTACACACCTGCAAATCAGTTTGGGTTCTGCTGTTGCCGTATCCCTAATATGCCGATAGGGAGAAGTTTTTATGTACACGATGAGTCGGGTGTGGCTTGAGTGGAGGCTCCACCGAACCCCTGAGGCCGACTCACCGAACCCCTAGGGTTCGATCGAACCCTCGTTAAAGGGGAACATTATCACAATTTCAAAAGGGTTAAAAACAATAAAAATCAGTTCCCAGTGGCTTGTTGTATTTTTTGAATTTTTTTTCAAAATTTTACCGGTCTCGGAATATCCCTAAATAAAGCTTTAAAGTGCCTTATTTTCGGCTCTCTGCGAAGACACTGGCCATTCCCTGTGACGTCACACAGTGCTGCCAATGTAAACAAACAATGGGAATACCACAGCAAGATATAGTGACATTAGCTCGGATTCAAACTCGGATTTCAGCGATTTAAGCGATTCAACAGATTACGCATGTATTGAAACAGATGGTTGGAGTATGAAAATATTGAAGAAGAAACTGAAGCTATTGAGCGAATAGCTATTGACGCTATTCATAGCCATAGCATGGCCGAATAGCTGCGTTAGCATCGCCGGTAAAATGTGTGGACCAAACGATCAGGACTTTCGCATCTTTTGACACTGGAGCAACTTAAATCCGTCGATTGGTAAGTGTTTTTTTCGCATTAAATGTGGGTGGAAGGAAACGTAATATAGTGGCAAATGCATCTCCAGGTTATCCATACATCTCTGTTCCATGTCTACTTTAGCACCGCCGGTAAATAGCATGTTAGCATTGATTAGTGTAGCATGTTAGCATCGATTAGCTGGCAGTCAAAATCAACAAAACTCACCTTTGTGATTTCGTTGATTGTCGTTGCAAATGCATCTGGAGGTTATCCATACATCTTTGTGCCATGTCTGCTTTAGCATCGCCGGTCAAATGTGGAGACACTCTGGCACATTCAATGGGGGTCTGGCGGCAGACACTTTCGCATCTTCGGGCCAGTGGTGCAACTTGAATCCCTCCCTGTTATTGTTGTTACACCCTCCGACAACACACCGTCGAGGCATGATGTCTCCAAGGTTCCAAAAAATAGTCAAAAAAACGGAAAATAACAGAGCTGAGACCCGGTGTTTGTAATGTGTTGAAAATGAAAATGGTGGGTGTGTTACCTCGGCGACGTCACATTCTGACGTCATCGCTTCCAGCGCGATAAACAGAAAGGCGTTTAATTCGCCAAAATTCACCAATTTAGAGTTCGGAAATCGGTTAAAAAAATAGATGGTCTTTTTTCTACACCATCAAGGTATATATTGACACTTACATAGGTCTTGTGATAATGTTCCCCTTTAAGAACCACTGCTATAGTGTCTTTATTGTCATTGTAATTATTCCAGCACATCCACTGAATTTACTACTGTTACTACTACTTTTATCATTGTTATACTACTATACACACATCCATTGAAACTACCGGTGTTACTCCCACTTTTGCTGTTAGTACTACTACCAGTGTTATTACTACTATTACTGTTACTACTACTACCAGTGCTATAATTGGTACTATACTACTCTACACATCCACCGAAACTACTACTGTTACTACCATGAATTGATTAACATGGACCCCAACTTAAATAAGTTGAAAAACTTATTCGGGTGTTACCATTTAGTGGTCAGTTGTACGGAATACTGTATGTACTGAACTGTGCAATCTACTAATAAAAGTTTCAATCAATCAATCAATACTACTTCTACCAGTGTTACTCCCACTAATACTCTTATTACTACTACTATTGTTACGAAACTACTATCCACACATCCACCAAAACTACTGTTACTACTTCTACCAGTGTTACTCTCATTTATACTCTTATTACTACTACTATTGTTATTACTACTTCTACCAGTGTTACGCTCACTTATACTCTTATTACTACTACTATTCGTTAGTATACTACTATCCACACATCCACCGAAAGTACTACTGTTACTACTTCTACCAGTGTTACTCCCACTAATACTCTTATCACTGCTGCTATAGTTACTAACTACTATCCACACATCCACCAAAACTACTACTGTTACTACTTCTACCAGTGTTACTCCCAATAATACTCTTATCACTACTGCTATTGTTACTATACTACTATACACACATCCACCGACACTACTAGTTACTACTTCTACCAGTGTTACTCCCACTAATACTCCTATTACTACTACTATTGTTACTATCCTGCTATCCACACATCCACCGAAACTACTAATGTTACTGCTTCTACCAGTGTTACTCCCACTAATACTCTTATTACTACTACTATTGTTACTATACTACTATCCACACATCCACCAAAACTACTGTTACTACTTCTACCAGTGTTACTCTCACTTATACTCTTATTACTACTACTATTGTTAATATACTACTATCCACACATCCACTGAAACTACTACTGTTACTACTTCTACCATTATTACTCCCACTAATACTCTTATTATTACTACTACTATTGTTACCATACTACTATCCACACATCCACCAAACTACTACTGTTACTACTTCTACCAGTGTTACTTCCAATAATACTCTTATTATTACTACTACTACTGTTACTATACTACTATCCACACATCCACCGAAACTACTACTGTTACTACTTCTACCAGTGTTACTCCCACTAATATTCTTATAACTACTACAATTGTTACTATACTACTATCCACACATCCACCGAAACTACTACTGTTACTACTTCTACCAGTGTTACTCCCACTAATATTCTTATAACTACTACAATTGTTACTATACTACTATCCACACATCCACCGAAACTACTACTGTTACTAATTCTAACAGTAGCCCACTAATACTCTTATTGCTACTATTGTTACTATACTGCTATCCACACATACCCACTAAAACTACTACCAATGTTACTTCTACTTCCAGTGTTTCTTCAACCTCTGTTACAAGCACTACTGTTACTACAAGTCGTATTGTTATTACTACTTATGTTACTACTATTGCAGTGCACTCTGTGCAGTACAAAGATTAACGTGATACTCTTCTGTGAAAATATTACATCCTCAAAAAGTACTGTAAATTAATAATTGTTTTAAATAAACGAATACAAGTAAAATGCAAAGTCTGAAAATATTATTTATTCCAATCCTGCACAGTTGCTATTATTTACATTGTTTTATGCATTTTATTATGTAATTGTTTAATTTGTGTGATATCTTGCATATTTGATAGTTTTATATTGTGCATATTCAATAGTGAGGGCTGTATGGTTGAGTTAGAAGCTTAGATAAACAAACGTTTGTTGTATTTGTTTGTACACAGGAGCCAGAAGATTTGTTTGAGACCATCTCACAGGCTATGCTTAATGCCGTCGACCGCGACGCGGTGTCTGGCATGGGTGTTGTTGTACACGTTATGTAAGTACTTTGTTTTACTAACTTATTACTTTGTGTACACGGTACACCTAAAGTAACTATGCAGTATGTTCACTAACTTACTATTGTATTTTTTGGACCATAGAGCGCACCGGATTAAAAGGTGCACTGGCGATGAGCCGGTCTAGTCAGGTCTATTTTTGTACAAAAGACGCACCGGATTATAAGGCGCATTAAAGTGGTCATGTTAGAATTTGATTTCTAAATTGAAAACACTTATTTGTGGTCCACATAACATGCAATGGTGGTTCATAGATTATGTTTTACAGATCATCTTCAAGTCGCTTTCTGAGCGTCTCTTCAGGATGCGCTGTTTTGTGGGCGGTCTTATTTACAGCGTCTTCTACCTGTCATCTGTGTTGTAGCGGTGTAGCGTGCAAGGACGGGAGTGAAAGAAGGGTCAAAAGATGGGGCTAACTGTTTTAATGACATTCAGACTTCACTTGAATCAATAACGGCGCAGCATCTCCTCATCCGTGGTTCACTACTGCAACATCCATGCTGGAAATGTGTCCCGTGAAAAAACGTCCGACCAGAACCCTCGAATAACTAAAGTTCCTTGGGTGAATAATGTGAACTCACTACACCGGTATGTTTTAGCGCTTTCATGGCGAGTTTACTGACAGATATAAGTAAGAACTTTACACTACTTTATATTAGAAATGGCAACAGCGGAAGATAGTGAAAAAGAAGAAGCTTATTACTACGGTGTCACCACGGACTACAATGGCGGACTCACACACATTTTCAGGACTTACGCAGATCCCAAATACACAAAGCAGGTACCAGATGGTAAAAAAAGTTGGTTTTGCATAATATTAGAAAACAAAACATCTGCTAATAGGTGCTATTTGGCGGTCCTTAAACACACACCATAATAATACTCGTATGTTTAAAGCGCCGACATACCAAGTGGCGCAGCTTCACAGCTTACCGAAGTCGTACTAAACACATTTTGACAGATTTTTGAGCGCCGTGTGTAATGTTCTATATTCTCAATGGAACATTTAAAGTGTTGGTGTTGTTTACTGGTGTCATCTTGCAGTTTACACGTATCTCTTATGTGTGACCGCCATCTACTGGTCACACTTATTATCACACCATGTACCAAATAAAATTGCTTCGAGGTCGGTAAGCACAACCACAATTATTCCGTACATTAGTTGCACCGGGTTATAAGGCGCACTTTCGATTTTTGAGAAAATGAAAGGATTTTAAGTGCGCCTTATATTCCAAAAATATGGTACTAAGTCTTTTGGCTTTACTACTTGGCATCTCGTGACATTTTATTTTTGTGCTGCTTGTTTGACATGACTGTAATGAGGTACATTGGTATTTTCAAACATTATGTAAACATTTCTCCTCTCTGAGCTGCAACCTTATCGTGGTAGAGGAGTTTGCGTGTCCCAATGATCCTAGGAGCTATGTTGTCCGGGGGCATAAAGCCCCCTGGTAGGGTCTCCCAAGGCAAACAGGTTCTAGGTGAGGGATCAGACAAAGAGCAGCTCGAAGACCTTTATGAAGATGAAAAACCATGGACCCAGATTTCCCTCGCCCGGACGCGGGTCACCGGGGCCCCCCTCTGGAGCCAGGCCCGGAGGTGGGGCACGATGGCGAGCGCCTGGTGGCCGGGCCTGTTCCCATGGGGCCCGGCCGGGCACAGCCCGAAGAGGCAACGTGGGTCCACCCTCCAATGGGCTCACCACCCATAGCAGGGGCCATAGAGGTCGGGTGCATTGTGAGCTGGGCGACAGCCGAAGGCAGGGCACTTGGCGGTCCGATCCTCGGCTACAGAAGCTAGCTCTTGGGACGTGGAACGTCACGTCACTGGGGGGGAAGGAGCCTGAGCTAGTGCGCGAAGTCGAGAAATTCCGGCTGGATATAGTTGGACTCACTTCGACGCACAGCAAGGGCTCTGGAACCACTTCTCTCGAGAGGGATTGGACCCTCTTCCACTCTGGCGTTGCCGGCAGTGAGAGGCGACGGGCTGGGGTGGCAATTCTTGTTTCCCCCCGGCTCAAAGCCTGTACGTTGGAGTTCAACCCGGTGGACGAAAGGGTAGCCTCCCTCCGCCTTCGGGTGGGGGGACGGGTCCTGACTATTGTTTGTGCTTATGCACCAAACAGCAGTTCAGAGTACCCACCCTTTTTGGGAACACTCGAGGGAGTACTGGAAAGTGCTCCCCCGGGTGATTCCCTTGTCCTACTGGGAGACTTCAACGCTCACGTTGGCAACGACAGTGAAACCTGGAGAGGCGTGATTGGGAAGAATGGCCGCCCGGATCTGAACCCGAGTGGTGTTTTGTTATTGGACTTTTGTGCTCGTCACAGTTTGTCGATAACAAACACCATGTTCAAACATAAGGGTGTCCATATGTGCACTTGGCACCAGGACACCCTAGGCCGCAGTTCCATGATCGACTTTGTAGTTGTGTCATCGGATTTGCGGCCTCATGTTTTGGACACTCGGGTGAAGAGAGGGGCGGAGCTTTCTACCGATCACCACCTGGTGGTGAGTTGGCTGCGATGGTGGGGGAGGATGCCGGACAGACCTGGGAGGCCCAAACGCATTGTGAGGGTCTGCTGGGAACGTCTGGCAGAGTCTCCTGTCAGACAAAGTTTCAATTCCCACCTCCGGAAGAACTTTGAACATGTCACGAGGGAGGTGCTGGACATTGAGTCCGAGTGGACCATGTTCCGCACCTCTATTGTCGAGGCGGCAGATCGGAGCTGTGGCCGCAAGGTAGTTGGTGCCTGTCGGGGCGGCAATCCTAAAACCCCTTGGTGGACACCAGCGGTGAGGGATGCCGTCAAGCTGAAGAAGGAGTCCTATCGGGTCCTTTTGGCTCATAGGACTCCGGAGGCAGTGGACAGGTACCGACAGGCCAAGCGGTGTGCAGCTTCAGCGGTCGCGGAGGCAAAAACTCGGACATGGGAAGAGTTCGGGGAAGCCATGGAAAACGACTTCCGGACGGCTTCGAAGCGATTCTGGACCACCGTCCGCCGCCTCAGGAAGGGGAAGCAGTGCACTATCAACACCGTGTATGGTGCGGATGGTGTTCTGCTGACCTCGACTGCGGATGTTGTGGATAGGTGGAAGGAATACTTCGAAGACCTCCTCAATCCCACCAACACGTCTTCCTATGAGGAAGCAGTGCCTGGGGAATCTGTGGTGGACTCTCCTATTTCTGGGACTGAGGTCGCTGAGGTAGTTAAAAAGCTCCTCGGTGGCAAGGCCCCAGGGGTGGACGAGATCCGCCCGGAGTTCCTTAAGGCTCTGGATGCTGTGGGGCTGTCTTGGTTGACAAGACTTTGCAGCATCGCGTGGACATCGGGGGCGGTACCTCTGGATTGGCAGACCGGGGTGGTGGTTCCTCTCTTTAAGAAGGGGGACCGGAGGGTGTGTTCCAACTATCGTGGGATCACACTCCTCAGCCTTCCCGGTAAGGTTTATTCAGGTGTACTGGACAGGAGGCTACGTCGGATAGTCGAACCTCGGATTCAGGAGGAACAGTGTGGTTTTCGTCCTGGTCGTGGAACTGTGGACCAGCTCTATACTCTCGGCAGGGTTCTTGAGGGTGCATGGGAGTTTGCCCAACCAGTCTACATGTGCTTTGTGGACTTGGAGAAGGCATTCGACCGTGTCCCTCGGGAAGTCCTGTGGGGAGTGCTCAGAGAGTATGGGGTATCGGACTGTCTTATTGTGGCGGTCCGTTCCCTGTACGATCAGTGCCAGAGCTTGGTTCGCATTGCCGGCAGTAAGTCGAACACATTTCCAGTGAGGGTTGGACTCCGCCAAGGCTGTCCTTTGTCACCGATTCTGTTCATAACTTTTATGGACAGAATTTCTAGGCGCAGTCAAGGCGTTGAGGGGTTCCGGTTTGGTAACCGCAGGATTAGGTCTCTGCTTTTTGCAGATGATGTGGTCCTGATGGCTTCATCTGACCGGGATCTTCAGCTCTCGCTGGATCGGTTCGCAGCCGAGTGTGAAGCGACCGGAATGAGAATCAGCACCTCCAAATCCGAGTCCATGGTTCTCGCCCGGAAAAGGGTGGAGTGCCATCTCCGGGTTGGGGAGGAGACCCTGCCCCAAGTGGAGGAGTTCAAGTACCTAGGAGTCTTGTTCACGAGTGAGGGAAGAGTGGATCGTGAGATCGATAGGCGGATCGGTGCGGCGTCTTCAGTAATGCGGACGTTGTACCGATCCGTTGTGGTGAAGAAGGAGCTGAGCCGGAAGGCAAAGCTCTCAATTTACTGGTCGATCTACGTTCCCATCCTCACCTATGGTCATGAGCTTTGGGTCATGACCGAAAGGATAAGATCACGGGTACAAGCGGCCGAAATGAGTTTCCTCCGCCGTGTGGCGGGGCTCTCCCTTAGAGATAGGGTGAGAAGCTCTGCCATCCGGGAGGAACTCTAAGTAAAGCCGCTGCTCCTCCACATGGAGAGGAGCCAGATGAGGTGGTTCGGGCATCTGGTCAGGATGCCACCCGAACGCCTCCCTAGGGAGGTGTTTAGGGCACGTCCAACCGGTAGGAGGCCACGGGGAAGACCCAGGACACGTTGGGAAGACTATGTCTCCCGGCTGGCCTGGGAACGCCTCGGGATCCCCCGGGAAGAGCTAGACGAAGTGGCTGGGGAGAGGGAAGTCTGGGTTTCCCTGCTTGGGCTGTTGCCCCCGCGACCCGACCTCGGATAAGCGGAAGATGATGGATGGATGTAAACATTTTTCAAAATGGTGTCTGTGAATATCGTCTATCAAGTAATGAGTCACTACAAGCACGAATTTCCATCTAACGAGAACTAGTGAAGGAAAAAACATCTGATATGCAGGACATTAGCTTAATGTTAACCATGTCGCTTGTGGGAATAGTTGCATGAATGACCGTTGACCTCTTCTCTCTGCTAGTGAGAAAGACAAGATCACCACCAGAACTTTGAAGGCCAGGATGGATTAACTCAACACCGAATGTCTTTGTATGAAAACAACACTTGTATGGATTTTTCTCGCAATTGTTCAATAAATACTCACCTTGAAACACTTTGTGTCTGATTGGGACATAATCACAATGTGTGTCAGACTTCCAGGACGGTTGATGCGAGTTCTTGCTACAGGAAATGACAATTTTCAAGCACAACCTCAATGAGATCCTGCAGTGTTTACTTTTAAAGAGGCGAGAGTTGTGGCAGGACAAATCAATGTCCCCGGTTGACAAGAACATCAATGAGCTTGAGCAACCTCCATATTCACCCTACAGGACTGAGTTTTTTTTCCTCTTTGACTCAAAGGGGTCATCAAGGGCATTGTTTCTTAACCACAGTTAAGGGGCTTTTGTAAAGTTAACATTTTAAAGTGCTTTTTTTTTCTCAATAGTGAGATGGCTTGAATCCAGTTCAGAATGTCTAAAACTAACTACAGCTCAAATGGTTTGTTTCACATGGATATCAGCTAACCTAACATGGAACATTTCACTCGACACAGACTCATGACGTCATCAAAGCTCACCTTTTAGCATTCACACACAGCAACATTTTGGAAGAAGGATGAGGCGATAGAAGAACAATAAACATGATACATCAGTTTGTGACAGCTTTAGATAGTTACAAACCCCTTTCACTTGTGCATTTCATTTCTTAACACTTGTGTAATGTTCGTATTGTTGTTACTCAGCCAGCGTTTTTGTGTCTGATGGACCCGTTGCATTTTGTGGCTTTTAATGCCTCACAATCAAACACTTTAATGTTAAAAAAACTGTACAAATGTTTACCTTATCCTAATAAACATATGTTTGTTATTTTAACATAAAAGTGTTTGATTGTGAGGCATTAAAAGCCACAAAATGCAACCGGTCCACCAGACCCACAAACGCTGGCTGAGTAACAACAATATGAACGTTGCATGGAAAATTTCTCTGCTAGTATCTGCATCCCACAGGGATTCTTCTTTTGTGTTTCTGCACCTGCGGATCCCAGACATGGTTGCAACATTGTTGGTCAACACTGTCTGCTCTCATTTTCTCGCACATTTGACCCTCTAATGTTCTGTGTACCACACACACAGCAGGCTGTTGCGTTCTGACCCGTTCTTCTTTCGGTCAACGCCCCCAGGTTCTTTTATGACACATAAGCTGGTTTTAAATCAATCAGAGACAGAGGTTGCTCATTTTGATATTTTATAACCAAAGTGCTTAGGGAGATCAATCTAGATACAACATTTCAAAGGCACGGTCCAAATTGATCTAATGCTAAAATGGCAGTTTCTCCCTCACTCACTCTCACCCGCCCCTCTTCTTCTCCTCCCTACCTCGGACAGTTGAGATAACAGATTTGTTATGGCTTCATTCCGACATTCCAAATTCAAGGTCTATGAAAAAGGCTCACACTTTAGCTGTTCTAAAATCTGACTAGGAAATAAAAAGACAACCAAATCCAACAGTCCCCTTTCAGATCTTCTAAAAAAGATCTCCCAACACAACTGCAATGCTTCTAAAGCACCTACCTCACATTGAAGTTTTAGCAAGCTCGCACTAAAATAAAATAATAGTTACAATTGGGAGTCAGACAGAGGGAGTCCACGTTAATGTGGTCATAGTCAGAAAGGGAAATTAGCCATTCTCGAAAGTTACCACTTTGCTTAACTGGATGGCCTAAGGGAGGTCGGGGCAATTTGCTCTTCAACAGCGTCACGAGTCAGGTTGGTCAATCTCAATAGATTACAAGAACATAGTTAATGCGTTCTACATTTGTAGTATCAGTCACAGGGAAAATTGCACCAATGTTAGGAAGGTTCTCAAAACCTGCACAGGATTCACACCACAATTTATGTTGTGAGGGGATCCCCTTTCGTTGCCCTATTACATCAAATTAAACACCACCAGGGTTTCTTATCAAATCAAAGGAGCCCCTTACCCTCCTAGATAGAACATGACGGCGTCGTCGGGAAGTTAAAGAGGCCGCTGTAACAGGAGTTCCAAGGGGTGTTAATTTGGTACCCACTAGGGTGCGTGGGGTCACCAGTCTAACCATAGCACAAAGCCCAACGGCTGACGTCGGGATTCTAATGTACAATCTGTGTTCCTCACAATACCAGAATATGTCAGCCCGTGCCCAAGGGCCTATTTTTGGAGCCATCTATCAGTGTGGTACACCAGGAGGGGTCAATGTCACCCAATTTGTTGGGAGACGAAGATGGTCCTGTGAATTAAAAACACATATAATTCATCTTTTGGGCCACAAAGGGAATTAGTCGGGTGAAATTGTCAACAGGAGGGTACACACTAGCCAACAAGGAGAAAACAAGGAGATAAGCCAGTTTGAGCCATTTGTGTCAGTCAACCTAAAAGGGGCGGGGTAAGTGTGGGGAAAAGGACTTCCAGCGGAAGAAGCAACACAATCACCCATACTTTGGCGCCCTCTCGAGGACATTAATTTTGATAATCCCTTTAGATTCTTTACCAGTCTGGTCAACCCCTAAAACAACAGAAAACGGACTGGGCCAATTGGGCATGACACCCACGTTGGCATTTGTAAGGGCGATGGGGTTCTGGGAACGATCAAAGTTCCTCTGGAAGGTCATCCCTTCCCGTGTAGTTTTGATGTAATACTGGGGCCAGTGGGATTCCAATGCCCTGTGTAGTGGGTTACCTGCTTTCACCAGGGTCACCACACCCTAGAGTATGTATCCTGCTTCCGACACCAATAGCTCAGAGTTGCGTCATATCAAAAATAGAGGTTACTACCACGGTAATAGCTACTATGTCCCTCGCTATCAATCACACTGCACAGATCAAAAAAATAAGTCTTGCTGTCCCCCTTGATCAAGAATATTTCAAGTCCTCCTTATGTTTTAAGACACTTGTCAGTCACTGTCGTCAGGAAGGGAGGACTGAGGCACAAGGACATTAGAACAAGCCTAAGTACCAATCTGTCAGGGAATACTGCTGGGTGTAACATCCTACCTTTCGTCTATCAAAATCAGAGTAATTTAGGTAACTAAACGGGGATAAACATCAAATGTTTCACTTATTGTAGCGACACCAATAGTTATGATGAAAACAAGTAAGAGAAGTTATATAACATCGAGTATATAGGTTGATCTCAAGTAATGATAGCTTTGGATATATGAAACAGCAGTTGAGTAGGTCTGGTAGATCTACATGACAGTAGACAGCAGCTCAACGTGGGGAGATCTCTCTCGGCGTCGTCTTCTGGGTTGTGAGGCTATGTGTATAAGTTCTGCAAGGGGACCGAGTGGGGCTGGTGATGTGGCGATGGCGGCAGTGACATCTGCCAGCCGAAGGGAGTGAGACGTCAGTTCCACGACCTCAAAGGGACCGGTCCACCTGGGCTCCATCCGCTTGCGGTTAATGACCTTGACCCTCTCGACCGGCTGAAGGGAATTTGGTGTGGTGGGCTGTCATCCTCAAATCTGCACAGAGGAACTGGCACATAATTCTGAATTTGCTCAACTTACAAGTTTGGTTTTACGCTGATTCCTCCTTCCAGGGGGCGGCTGGACCTGGGAAGGACTGATCTGTGTGCATTTCATAGGGTGAAAGACCAGTTTTGTTCATGGACATTCGAGTGGTCATTAAAGCCAATGGTACTGCGTCAACCCACTTCAATTTGGTCTGTGCACAGATTTTAGCCAATTTGTTTTAATTCTTGTTCATTCTCTCGACCTTACCTAAAAAGAGGATGGTACACCGAACAAAACCTGTGTTTTAGTCCGAGATCCTTTTCGACCAAGGCTAAGTGAGCATTTTTAAAATGGGTGCAGTTATCTGACCTAATCTTTTTGGGGTCACAATGTCGGGCTATTAGGTCATTAACAAGCCTTTTTATTACTGATTTTGCAGCCTCTTTTTAGGTTCTGGTTGCTTCTGGGCAACCACTGTAATTGTCAACACAAGTCAGCAAGTACCTTTTCCTTTGTACCTGATTGATCATATCAATGAAATTACAAACTTTACCCAGATGTTACCTCACCTCCTCCATATTCCAGATTAATCTACTAAACCACTATCGATGTGCAACATCGTTATTTTCAAATTAAATTTTGTTACATCTTTTTACCCACTGAAAATATGTTACAACTACTCCACTTCTCCCTTACCTCGCCCTGACAGCAGTCTTGCCTACATCCAATCATGGCACCTTTTACATTTCTGTTGTGACCACCAAGAGAGTAACCATTGGGAAACTTAGCCACCCTGCTAACCTAAA
This sequence comes from Nerophis ophidion, assembly GCF_033978795.1. NCBI lineage: Eukaryota > Metazoa > Chordata > Actinopteri > Syngnathiformes > Syngnathidae > Nerophis > Nerophis ophidion. Next base: position 58,437,386 of record NC_084611.1, on the reverse strand, counting down.
CAATCTCATTCCTATCTTCTCCTAATCAAAGCCAACATCGAAGCTTGTCAATAACTTCATCAGTATGGGTCTGTTGAATATCAGGTCTTTGAATAACAAATAATTTTTAGTCAATGATTTTATTACCTCATTCTCAATTTGACTTTGTTTTTAACTGAAAAATTTAAAAACTATGGAAATTGTCAGAGTCGGATGATTGTCGATTTTGTTGTAAGGAGTCTGACTCCACCCTCAACTCCTCCCCCTTCTGTTTCTGAAGAAGGGACATCAAAGGTGTTTGTAATACTTTTACTTTCAGAAACATCTAAGAAAAATTTTAGCTGATAGTCAAGTAAATTATTCAACCTGGTGAAGGCGACAAAATATGCTTATATTTATATTGACACAAATGCTAGAAAAACACCAACCTTATGGAGGATGCTTTTGCAATAGTAATTTGACATTCTACCACACATGGTGGCCGCATTAATTCGTTAAGTCAAGTTCATGTTGTAGAAAGTTGAATGATGCGGACACGTTTGTCACCGAATACTTTCTATTAGACTTCTGTCTTGACTACTTTGTGCATGTAATAAGCAACTATAATTATTTGATATGCTTAAATGTCATGTGTAGTTTTAGCTCAGCTGTTGTGTAGCTGCTAGCTCCTTGTAGCCTACAGCCGCAGTGTCCAAAGTGCAGCCCATAGCTATGTGTTTAACAGACAACTGAAACAATTAATAATGTGGTATTTGTGTGGTTTCATCATTGGACCTAAGTCTTTAGTTTCCGTAGGGGGGGACAGAGAGCAAGGGAACAATGTGGGACTGCATTGGTGTCTAACTTACACTATGCTAGTTGTTGCAAATATATATCAACGTGAGTAGCCACACCTTGAGTTCCACCATATACTATATATATATATATATATATATATATATAAAGGAGTCAAAGGCCTCCTGGTATGAGTCGTCTTCTTGTGATCATAACAAATGGCGGGTCGGGTGGTGGTGCACACAGACACAGCTCAGTCAGCTAGGGTTTTCACTGATAGAACAGTTGCAGCAGGAGTTGAGGTACTCAGCAGGCGCCAGCCATGTTTGGTGCTCCAGGCTGTGGTATGAGCCCATGCTCATGGAGGTGCCTTGATAGTGGTGCCGCAGCTTGGTGGTTGTACCGTCAGGTAACACCAGAAAGGTCCCTTCTGTGCGATATTGAATGTCAGGGCACAGTTTGTAAAGCAGGTCATTACCAAGCAGGCACGGTGTGTTCAGGTCGACCACAAAGGGATGCTTCAGTGTGTGTCCAGCAATTTGAACCGGAAGTGGTTTGGTGACAGGTAACCTTCTTGTGACCTCAGCGAAGCCTTCGACCTTCAAAAGAGAAGCACACAGTTTCTTTGGTACCTCTGCATTCAGAGATGAGTGGGTGGCACCCGTGTCAATCACGAACTGATAACATTGTCCATTGACACTTTTGTCCAGCATGGGGCCTGTCTGCATTTCCTGCTGGGGTTTCTGTTGTGGGCGCCCTCTGCCACGCCTCCGCGTTTGCCTGGCGGCATGACGGGACCTTTCCTGTTCGGAAATGTTGGGACAGTCTTGTATCCAGTGACCAGGTTGGTAACAGGCGAAACAGTTTCCACCCCGGATTGACCTTGAAGCACCGCGTTGTCCACCATCCGAGTCCATCTGTCTGGTCTCTTATCTGTTGCGGATTCTTTTCTCCGCCTGCTGGAACTCAAAAGGAAGGTCACCCACTGCTGAATATACTTTAGCTGATTTTTGTCCTTTCGGTTCTTTTGACATTTTTTTTTTCTACAGTGATTTGAAAATTAAGGAGTCGTTTCCTTGTTACTCTGTCATCCGTCTTATCATCGTCATCCTGCTTCGCCCAATTATGCATATCACGTTTTAAAACCACAACATTAATTGTCCCAATAAACGTTAATCAATACCCCTATTTCAACAATTTATACACATTACTTTATGTATATTTAAGTAGCTTTCCTAAATCAACTAAAGATTATCTAAGAATCCTTTGAACTGCACACGCTTTGGCTTATCTATAAGTTAATGAGACTATCGTTTATGTCAATCAGTTAGTTAGTTGTGCATTCTGACTTCCTGTCGTGTGTGATATTCTACAAAACAAGGGCATTTGTTTATTCTCATTCGTCTAAAACTATCAATGTGACACACACACACACACACACACACACACACACACACTTATTTGTGTGCACGAACGCACGTTCCAAGAGATAAGGCGGAACACGATCAAAGCTGCCCTTGTTTCTAAGACAACTCTTATCTCACGGCTCACCCAGAAGCGCAGCTGTATCATATCAACCCTTAGTAACTGCAAACATTTATCATTCACTCTGACCTTCACAAACTGGCCCTATGTAAGTGAAGTTACTGGGCCTCCCTGCTTCGGTTGCTGCCCCCGCGACCCGACCTCCGATAAGCGGAGGAAGAAAATTAAATAGATGGATAACTCACTCATACGATTTCTAAACTAAGTATTATAAAAACAACTATAAAACACAAATGTATTTAAGTTTTAGGAGTTAACCAGCCATACAAACAAATGCAGTGAACCCCCAACAGCATACGCTGACACACGAACACCATCAATACCTTCATTTGTCACATTCTCTTCCTTACTTCGACTTGCTCTTTCGTTTTCAAACCACATCCTGTATCCATCTCTTCCTTACTCTTCAGACTGTTTCTATTTCTATTCTCCTAGAAACCATTTAGGTAAGGTTTTCACCATCCATTCTCTTCACCTTCAAACCTCTGTTGCTCTCTCTTTCTACGTTCCACTTTACCATAAAACCTCGAGTTACTTTTCCTAATTTACCAAACGTTTGAGTTCACTACTCTACAAGTGTTGTAACCTCCCTCTTAACCCTTTCAAGAAACATTCTCTTTTTATTTTCCTTTTTTTTTTAAACATTACTTGCTAATTTTATTGTCGACATCAGTACATTCAATTCATCATTAAACAGTAACGATTGATCACATTCTCCCAGCCGCCATTACGTTCCTATCTGTCACACTCCTTTGCCATTGTGTCTCTTTTGTCTCAGTGTCTATCGTCCCCGACGACTTGTTTCGAACCCGTTACCCCGAGTCAATCATCCCAGATGTCGAGGTTCGAGCCCTTTATGTTGTCCCGGACGAACGGGTTTCGAACCGTTTACTCAGAGTCACTCGTCCCCGACGAAGGGGTTCGAATCCTTTACTCTTTTGGGGGAGAACAAATCCCAAACAGGGCGAGCTACACCCAACTATTTGCTTACTCGTCAGTCAAGCAGCCCGTCACGGTAGTCTGAAGGGTTCCCAACCCTTTGCCCCCCTGGCGTCGTCCCACGACCCAGGTTTTGAGCCTCACTATAGTCCGAACACAATGACGCGAGTTGACCACTATTTACAACTATTATGTAATGGCGGACAGGGCAATAATGCAACCAACCTATCAAAACCAGCACTCTGTCTCTGTGGTATATAACAGTATTTGACTTACAAGACTTTTGGACAGACTCCTAATGCAGATTTTAGAAAAAGGCACTGCTTACCTCCATGTTGGCCAAGTGAGTCTGTCCGTCAGTTTGCAAGAGCAGTCCAATTTTCAGCGTGTCATCCCCGTACGAGCCCCCAAATTGTTGCGTTCTGACCCGTTCTTCCTTCGGTCAACGCCCCCAGGTTCTTTTATGACACATAAGCTGGTTTTAAACCAATCAGAGACAGAGGTTGCTCATTTTGATATTTTATAACCAAAGCGCTTAGGGAGATCAATCTAGATACAACATTTCAAAGGCATGGTCCAAATTGATCTAATGCTAAAATGGCAGTTTCTCCCTCCTCACTCACTCTCACCCGCCCCTCTCCTTCTCCTCCCTACCTCGGACAGTTGAGATAACAGATTTGTTATGGCTTCATTCCGACATTCCATACTTGGCAAACTCATCACGCGGGCTGTTCGTTTGACACCCTTGGCCTAAATGAAGAAATACCTCCGAAGATGAGGTACACGAATGGTTGGTTGAAAGACTTTGAAACATCCTCCCCGTTAACTTGGAGGAAGCTTTGAACTTATCCCAACACTGGATGTGAAGCTAGATTTGCACAGTATTACACATTTTTTTTTTTTTTTAATTACACAGTATTACACATATTCCGTACAATTGACCACTAAATGGTAACACCCGAAAAAGTTTTTCAACTTGTTTAAGTCGGGGTCCACGTTCATCAATTCATGGTAAATAGGTACAGGAATTGGCTATTATACTTCAGTCAGGTTCTGTAATCAGGATACGAAAAGAAAACTAATCTTGTACAGTTACAGAAAAATTTGTTATAAAGATGCCACAATTGGGTTTCCTTCAGCCACCAAAGGTGGCGTACTCAAAAAAAAGCGAGACACTTTGCATTCTCAATCGGGTGGTGGGCGCCCAGAATTTGGAGGTACATTCCCAGCTCATTTGTTATTACAAAACACTTTTCCACCATCACTCGGCTGACAAAGTGACGCATGAAAAGCTCAAACAATCAGAAAAAGTCACGAGCAAAAACCATGGAGAAGTTTATTGAAAGTTAAAATACTGATAGTCACACACACACACTAGATGTGGTGGAATTACGCTCTGCATTTGACCCACCCCCTGGGAGGTGAGGGGAGCAGTGAGCAGCAGCGGTGGCCAAGCCCGGGAATAATTTTTGGTGATATATCCCCTAATTTCAACACTTATTGCTGAGTGCCAAGCAGAGAGGTAATGGGTGCCATTTTTATAGTCGTTGGTATCTTTGGTATCACTCCCTGGGAGGTGAGGGGAGCAGTGAACAGCAGCGGCGGCAACGCCTGGGAATCATTTTTATGGTGATTTATCCCCTAATTCCAACCCTTGATGATGAGTGCTAAGCAACATTTTGACCCATCCCCTTGTTCCACCCCCTGGGAGGTGAGGTGAGCAGTGAGCAGCAGTGGTGCCACGATCGGAAATTATTAGAAAATATATTAATTGAATATATTGAAATATTGAAAGAGTGGACGACTTCAAGACGGCTGTGATGACGACAAAACAAATCTGGGCAAGTGTATTAAAACTTTTGATTTGAAATGTTCATTTTCTGACATAACCTTCATGCTCCTTTCCCCCCCTTTGCATCCCATGTTGTTCCCCCTGGTGCCGACGCACAATAATAATATAACAAATGACCAGAAACAAGATAAAACTCCCTTTAATAGGCAATGAATCATTTTTCAAGTCACCTTTGTTTTCCCTAACGTCTGTTGGTAACAAAACAATACTGTATACAAACACTAAATTGCTACATCAATGTAAACAAGATATATATATATATATATATAAAAAAAAAGTCTTACTGTGATGAAACAAGTATTTGCTGCTGAATTATCCTTACTTTGACCAACCTTCACCAAGCTCACAGGTATTCCAAAAGTATTAAGAAATACAATATGGCAACGTAACATTCAAACACCAATTTTCTCAGGGTTTTTTTTTGTCCTTTTTCGCGTTTTTTGTTTTTTTAACACTCAGATGTTAAGTTCAGTGGTTTTAAATGTCAAGCGTACTGTTTGAAGGCTCGTGTGCACGTCGGCCATGCAGTCATTTCATAATCAACGCCGCCTTTCCTCAAATTCCAAAGTGTTTGTACTAAAAAGAGACGGAAGTGAGCTTGTGGCATCTGCCTGCGTGCGGACGCGTCTTATGGAGTTAGAACGTGAGTAGAAAAGTGAGGAGGTTGCAGAAGCGTTCAAGGCATTTATAGTGAGACACTTTCTGTGCTGGCGAGAAAACCAAACTGTATTAAGTCAAACAAAAAAAAGGGTAGAAAAAAAGGAAGGGTTTTGTCATTTATGTTAAAAAAAAAATGTAACGGCCTCACTAGACTGAGCTGTGGCCTCTTTAGGGAAATTAAGTGTGTGTGTGTGTGTGTGTGTGTGTGTGTGTGTGTGTGCGTGCGTGCGTGAGAGAGAGAGAGAGAGAAAGAGGCGAAAAGTTTATGACAGGATATTGGACATGAATTCGTAGAAGCGCTTAGAGTACTGCTCCGGGTTCACCGTCGAGATCTCGGCCCCCGCCTGAAAAAAACAACAAAAAATTACATCAAAAATACACCAAATACTTTCAGGTAGAGATGTCCGATAATATCAGACTGCCGATATCATCGGCCGATAAATGCTTTAAAATGTAATATCGGAAATTATCGGTATCTGTTTCAAAAAGTTACATTTTTGACTTTTTAAAACCAAGTACAGAGCAGTTGCCAGTCATACTTGCCAACCCTCCCGATTTTCCCGGGAAACTCCCGAATTTCAGTGGCCTTCCCGAAAATTTCCCAGGGCAACAATTCTCCCGATTTACACCCAGACAACAGGGCCAAATAATATCTACGGCATCACTCACTCACTCACTCACTCACTCACTCACTCACTCACTCACTCACTCACTCACTCACTCACTCACTCACTCACACACTCACACACTCACACACTCACACACTCACTCACTCACTCACTCACACACTCACACACTCACACACTCACTCACTCACTCACACACTCACACACTCACTCACTCACTCACACACTCACTCACACACACACACAAGTGAATGCAATGCATACTTGGTCAACAGCCATACAGGTCACACTGAAGGTGGCTGTATAAACAACTTTAACACTGTTACAAATATGCGCCACACTGTGAACCCACACCAAACAAGAATGACAAACACATTTCGGGAGAACAACATTGACGGCCTCGCATTCTTACCGGAAAGCAGAGCTTAGAAGACCCATTGCCGGGTAAAGTGAAGGGTGTTACTCCTGTCAAAAACATCTACCCTGGAAGGAACCTCTGCTCTTTGCTCCTCCACTACGGTTTGTACCGGAGCCGAACAGCAGGACAGGTGTAACTACTACATCCGGCGACCCCTGTTTCCATCAGGGGGGTCAATGTGGACATGGTTGAGGATTATAAATACCTCGGTGTACACATCGACAACAAGCTGAATGGGTCAAAACACGCTGAGGCCCTCTACAAGGAGGCTAACTAAGATCCTTCAACGTCTGTACAAAGATGTTGAAGATGTTCTACGAGTCGGTGGTGGCGAGCGCTTTCTTGAATGCCGTGGCTTGCTGGGGCAGCGGGCTGAGAGTGAGGGACGCAAACAGACTGGACAAATTGGTAGAGAAGGCCAGTAACGTGGTGGGAGTGGAGTTGGACACTCTGGCGGTGGTGTCAGAGAGGAGAAGTCTAGCAAAACTCCTAGCCATTATGGACAACACCTCAGACCCACTACACTCGGACCTTGCGGAGAGAATGAGCACGTTCAGTGGAAGCCTCAGACTCCCAAAATGTAACAAAACGACACATACTGACAGCCATCAGACTGTATAATACATATGTTCCTTGACTGCACTTAAATGTAGAATATATGTAGAATATATTTATATTATTCATATATTATATATTATGTATATAATATATGTCATATATTATTTATTATTGTTATTGTGAGTGTACTGTGGTGCTGAATTTCTCCCAGGGATCAATAAAGTACTTTCTATTCTATTTTATTATTACCTCTCACTCTTTATAACATCTTCTGCAGATATGAATGCTTTTTATTTAATTGTTTAACTAAGTTTGAAGCAAAGGTGGTAAAACTAATCACCACGTTGCAAGGCGTGTTTTAAAGCAACACTGGCAGCACGACACCTCCCTGTTAGAAGTGACAACTTTATCGTTAACTTTGAAGCACAAATACCTTCATATTGCCCTTCATTAGCCAGTATATACCGTAATTTCCGAAGTATAAGTCGCTCCGGAGTATAGGTCGCACCTGCCGAAAATGCATAATAAAGAAGGAAAAATACATATATAAGTTGCACTGGAGTATAAGTCACATTTTTGGGGGAAATCTATTTGATAAAACCCAACACCAAGAATAGACATTTGAAAGGCAATTTAAAATAAATAAATAATAGTGAACAACAGGCTGAATAAGTGTATGTTATATGACGCATAAATAACCAACTGGGAAGGTGCCTGGTATGTTGACGTAACATATTATTGTAAGAGTCATTCAAATAACTATAACATATAGAACATGCTATATATGTTTACCAAACAATCTGTTACTCCTAATCGCAAAATCCCATGAAATCTTATACGTCTAGTCTCTTACGTGAATTAGCTAAATAATATTATTTGATATTTTTCGGTAATGTGTTAATAATTTCACACGTAAGTCGCTCCTAAGTATAAGTCGCACCCCCGGCCAAACTATGAAGAAAAACTGCGACTTATAGTCCGAAAAACAAGGTATATGTATTCTTTTGCCATTCTACCACTCCCTGTATTATTGCTTGGACGCCCTTTGTGTGTGCGTTTTGACACACTCAACATCATGCGCCTCGGCTCTGCATCCGGAAGAAAGAACGGCACCGGTACTTTTCAAAATGTAGGATAGTACTTATTTCTAATGATTGGTATCACGGTACTTTACCAGTACCGGCATACCCTATAGGCCTTGTGGCTTCATGTCAATATTTGACATGAAGTCTTATTTGACTGATAAATGTATTGTTTTTTTTAATACCGTATTTTTCGGACTATAAGTCGCAGTTTTTTTCATAGTTTGGCCAGACGTGCGACTTATACTCAGGAGCGACTTACAGTATGTGTGAAATTAACACATTATCGTAAAATATCAAATAATATTATTTATCTCATTCACATAAGAGACTAGACGTATAAGATTTCATGGGATTTAGCAATTATGAGTGACAGATTGTTTGGTAAACGTATAGCATGTTCTATATGTTATAGTTATTTGAATGACTCTTACTAGGGCTGCGAATATTTGGGTGTCCCACGATTCGATTCAAAATCGTTTTTCTTCCCCGATTCAAATGGACTCTCGATTCAAAAATGATATTTTTCAGATTCAAAACGATTCTCTATTCATTCAATACATAGGATTTCAGCAGGATCTACCCGTCTGCTGACATGCAAGCAGAGTAGTAGATTTTTGTAAAAATATTTTATAATTGTAAAGGAAAATGTTTTATCAACTGATTGCAATAATGTAAATTTGTTTTAACTATTAAACGAACAAAAAAAATATAACTTATTTTATCTTTGTGAAAATATTGGACACAGTGTGTTGTCAAGCTTATGAGATGTGATGCAAGTGTAAGCCACTGTGACACTATTGTTCTTTTTTTTAATTTTTTTTATAAATGTCTAATGATAATGTCATTGAGGGATTTTTAATCACTGCTATGTTGAAATTATAACTAATATTGATACTGTTGTTGTTTATACTAATTTTTGTTTCACTACATTTGGTTTGTTATGTGTCGTGTTTGTCTCCTCTAAATTGCACTGTTTATTGCAGTTCTGAGCGTTGCTGGGTCAGGTTTGGTTTTGGAATTGGATTGCATTGTTATGGTATTGCTGTGCATTGTTTTGTTGGATTGATAAAAAATAAAATTAAAAAATAAATCGATTTTTAAAAAATGTGAATCGATTCTGAATCGCACAACGTGAGAATCGCAATTCGAATTCAAATAAATTTTTTCCCCACACCCCTAACTCTTACCATAATATGTTACGTTAACATACCAGGCACCTTCTCAGTTGGTTATTTATGCATCATATAACGTACACTTATTCAGCTTGTTGTTCACTATTCTTTATTTATTTTAAATTGCCTTTCAAATTTCTATTCTTGGTGTTGGATTTTATCAAATAAATCGCCCCAAAAAATGCGACTTATATACATTTTTTTCCTTCTTTATTATGCATTTTTGGCAGGTGCGACTTATACTCGGAGCGACTTATACTCCGAAAAATGCGGTATATAATTTTAATGGGTTACTTGTTTGGTGGAGAAAAAACAACGTTTGACATGTGTTTAATTGTATTTCTGGACGGTATGTGTAAAAAATCCAATCGACAAATGTTTAAGCAAAAACATCAATAAATAAGAACACGGTGTACCAGGGCTTAACGACCCTGGTTGTCAACAAAAACGGGTCCGACTTAGGTCATGCAACTCACCCCATGTTTCACAGTTTTGGCAGCATGTGCAGCTTTTTTCTTCGCATCGTAATGTGTGAGGATGTCAATGATGGCCATAAAGTACACCTCCTTCTTGACAGAACCTAGCCAGAGCAGGTAGAAATAAGTGTCTTTAGAGACTAACACGTGTCCAGGTGTTTACCACAAATGATAAGAGGCAACAGAGTGAATTCCCAGTAAGAATAAAAATATTGAAGATAAAGATACTTACTGTCATGGCTCTTGATTGCGTAAACATCAACAGAGGGGTCAAAGTCCCCGGGTTCAAAGAATCTTTCGCAGTTGAAAGGGTTTCCTGGGCTGTCTGGAGGAGTCCCAACTGAGCCGGTCAGCACGCCTCCGCCTATCCCGTCGTTCTCAAACTCTTCCTCATCCGCAGTACCTTCCACATCCATCTCCTCCTGCTCCGCTCGATCCACGTCGTGGATCCCCACTAGAAGACTGTAGTCCATGATCTTGAGAGTGGCCAAGAACTGCAACATACAACATTCCTCTCTGTGCCTTCTAAAACAAAATACACAGTTCTCCCTTGTTTAATGCGGCTATTTGGTTCCAGGTATGACCACGGTACACAAATTTCCGAGATTATTAATAGATCTAATATTTTCATAGAGCATAAAAAACTGTAAAAACATAAAAATGTATGTTTTTAAATAGATATATAACCCTCTCACCGTTAAATAACACATATAGACATTTACACTCCTTTTTTACCCAATTTATTCCAATTTTCAGTGTATAAGCTGATACTTTTTTCCATCGCTTTGGATCACAATGTTTGGGCTAATTCATGGATATTTCCGGTGTCACACAGCACGTCAACCGGTGAAGAGCGTCAGCACATTCCCACAACCAAGCACACACACACACCTTGATAGCACACGCAAAGCTGATCTACTAAACTGGTGCAAAGAGGACTGCGTCTCTTAAATGGGCAGAATAAGGAGCGCAATCTATTTAGCGTGTCAGTCTTCATGAGTATGCAGGATATATGCCGATAATCGGAACGCCCACAACACTGGGAGGAGTAGATGCAAATACGACTATTCAGCACGCACAGTATGATCGATCAAGACTAAAACTCAACTGCAAACGCTAATTTGCGCCATTACTGTATTTAGCACAGCAAACTGACAGTTACACACACAGTTATGAAAAAGGAGGTGATTGCACTGCAGCTACATTCTACATCCATCCATCTTCTTCCGCTTATCAGAGATCAGGTCTAAGGGGCAGCAGCCTAAGCAGGGAAGCCCAGACTTTCCTCTCCCCAGCCACTTCGTCCAGCTCCTCCCGGAGGTTCCTTAGGTGTTCCCAGTTTAGCTGGGAGACATAGTCTTCCCAACGTGTCCTGGGTCTTATCCGTGGCCTCCTACCGGTTGGACATGCCCTAAACACCTGCCTAGGGAGGCGTTCGGGTGGCATCCTGACCAGATGCCCGAATCACCTCATCTGGCTCCTCTCGATGCATTCTACATATTCCATCCATCCATCCATCTTCTTCCGCTTATCCGAGGTCGGGTCGCGGGGGCAGCAGCCTAAGCAGGGAAGCCCAGACTTCCCTCTCCCCAGCCACTTTGTCTAGCTCTTCCCGGGGGATCCCGAGGCGTTCCCAGGCCAGCCGGGAGACATAGTCTTCCCAACGTGTCCTGGGTCCCTCGGGAGGCGTTCGGGTGGCATCCTGACCAGATGCCCGAACCACCTCATCTGGCTCCTCTCGATGTGAAGGAGCAGCGGCTTTACTTTGAGTTCCTCCCGGGTGACAGAACTTCTCACCCTATCTCTAAGGGAGAGCCCCGCCACATGGCGGAAGAAACTCATTTCGGCCGCTTGTACCCGTGATCTTATCCTTTCGGTCATTACCCAAAGCTCATGACCCTAGGTGAGGATGGGAACGTAGATCGACCGGTAAATTGAGAGCTTTGCCTTCCGGCTCAGCTCCTTCTTCACCACAACAGATCGGTACAACGTCCGCATTACTGAAGACGCCGCACCGATCCGCCTGTCGATCTCACGATCCACTCTTCCCCCACTCGTGAACAAGACTCCTAGGTACTTGAACTCCTCCACTTGGGGCAGGGTCTCCTCCCCAACCCGGAGATGGCACTCCACCCTTTTCCGGGAGAGAACCATGGACTCGGATTTGGAGGTGCTGATTCTCATTCCGGCCGCTTCACACTCGGCTGCAAACCGATCCAGTGAGAGCTGAAGATCCCGGCCAGATGAAGCCAACAGGACCACATCGTCTGCAAAAAGCAGAGACCTAATCCCGCGGCCACCAAACCGGAACCCCTCAATGCCTTGACTGCGCCTAGAAATTCTGTCCATAAAAGTTATGAACAGAATCGGTGACAAAGGGCAACCTTGGCGGAGTCCAACCCTCACTGGAAACGTGTCCGACTTACTGCCAGCAATGCGGACCAAGCTCTGACACTGATCGTACAGGGATCGGACTGCCATAATAAGACAGTCCGATACCCCATACTCTCTGAGCACTCCCCACAGGACTTCCCGAGGGACACGGTCGAATGCCTTCTCCAAGTCCACAAAGCACATGTAGACTGGTTGGGCAAACTCCCATGCACCCTCAAGAACCCTGCCGAGAGTATAGAGCTGGTCCACAGTTCCACGACCAGGACGAAAACCACACTGTTCCTCCTGAATCCGAGGTTCGACTATCCGGCGTAGCCTCCTCTCCAGTACACCTGAATAAACCTTACCGGGAAGGCTGAGGAGTGTGATCCCACGATAGTTGGAACACACCCTCCGGTCCCCCTTCTTAAAGAGAGGGACCACCACCCCGGTCTGCCAATCCAGAGGTACCGCCCCCGATGTCCACGCGATGCTGCAGAGTCTTGTCAACCAAGACAGCCCCACAGCATCCAGAGCCTTAAGGAACTCTGGGCGGATCTCATCCACCCCTGGGGCCTTGCCACCGAGGAGCTTTTTAACTACCTCAGCAACCTCAGCCCCAGAAATAGGAGAGTCCACCACAGATTCCCCAGGCACTGCTTCTTCATAGGAAGACGTGTTGGTGGGATTGAGGAGGTCTTCGAAGTATTCCTTCCACCTATCCACAACATCCGCAGTTGAGGTCAGCAGAACACCATCCGCACCATACACGGTGTTAACAGTAGACTGCTTCCCCTTCCTGAGGCGGCGGATGGTGGTCCAGAATCGCTTCGAAGCCATCCGGAAGTCATTTTCCATGGCTTCCCCAAACTCTTCTCATGTCCGAGTTTTTGCCTCTGTGACCGCTGAAGCTGCACACCGCTTGGCCTGTCGGTACCCGTCCACTGCCTCTGGAGTCCTATGAGCCAAAAGAACCCGATAGGACTCCTTCTTCAGCTTGACGGCATCCCTCACCGCTGGTGTCCACCAGCGGGTTCTAGGATTACCGCCACGACAAGCACCAACTACCTTGCGGCCACAGCTCCGATCAGCCGCCTCGACAATAGAGGTGCGGAACATGGTCCACTCGGACTCAATGTCCAGCACCTCCCTCGTGATATGTTCAAAGTTCCTCCGGAGGTGGGAATTGAAACTTTCTCTGACAGGAGACTCTGCCAGACGTTCCCAGCAAACCCTCACAATGCGTTTGGGCCTGCCAGGTCTGTCCGGCATCCTCCCCCACCATCGCAGCCAACTCACCACCAGGTGGTGATCGGTAGAAAGCTCCACCCCTCTCTTTACCCGAGTGTCCAAAACATGAGGCCGCAAATCCGATGACACAACTACAAAGTCGATCATGGAACTGCGGCCTAGGGTGTCCTGGTGCCAAGTGCACATATGGACACCCTTATGTTTGAACATGGTGTTTGTTATGGACAAACTGTGACGAGCACAGAAGTCCAATAACAAAACACCACTCGGGTTCAGATCCGGGCGACCATTCTTCCCAATCACGCCTCTCCAGGTTTCACTGTCATTACCAACATGAGCGTTGAAGTCCCCCAGCAGAACAAGGGAATCACCCGGGGGAGCACTCTCCAGTACTCCCTCGAGTGTACCCAAAAAGGGTGGGTACTCTGAACTGTTGTGTGGTGCATAAGCGCAAACAACAGTCAGGACCCGTCCCCCCCACCCGAAGGCGGAGGGAGGCTACCCTTTCGTCCACTGGGTTGAACTCCAACGTGCAGGCTTTAAGCCGGGGGGCAACCAGAATTGCCACCCCACCCGTCGCCTCTCACTGCCGGCCACGCCAGAGTGAAAGAGAGTCCAGCCCCTTTCAAGAGAAGTGGTTCCAGAGCCCTTGCTGTGCGTTAAAGTGAGTCCGACTACATCCAGCCGGAATTTCTCTACTTCGCGCACTAGCTCAGGCTCCTTTCTCCCCAGTGAGGTGACGTTCCACGTCCCAAGAGCGAGCTTATGTAGCCGAGGATCGGACCGCCAAGTGCCCTGCCTTCGGCTGCCGCCCAGCTCACATTGCACCCGACATTCTACATATGCTTGTGAAAATATATGGACCGTCAAAAATAAAAATAATAGACATCTTGTATTTTCAGCAATATCATTTTATAATTTTATAGCTGCTGCATGACTTAAGGGGCTGAATAATAATAATAATAAAAAATAATAAAGTATTAGATTTTATATCGCGCTTTTCTATTATTAGATACTCAAAGCCGTCACAGAGAAATGGTAACCCATCATTCATTCACACCTGGTGGTGGTAAGCTACAATTGTAGCCACAGTTGCCCTGTGGTAGACTGACGGAAGCGAGGCTGCCAGTTTGCGCGTACGGCCCCTCCGACCGACACCAATCATTCATTCACCAGTGTGAGCGGCACCAGGGGCAACGCTGAAGTGTCCTGCCCAAAGACACAACGGCAGCGATTTGGATGTCAAGAGGTGGGGAGCGAACCTGCAACCTTCAGGTTTCTAGCAGGGCCGCTCTTTCCACTACGCCAGGGGTCACCAACCTTTTTGAAACCAAGAGCTACTTCTTGGGTACCGATTAATGCGAAAGGCTACCAGTTTGATACACACTTAAATAAACTGCCAGAAATAGCCAATTTGCTCAATTTACCTTTAATAAATACACACATATATATATATATATATATATATATATATATATATAAAATGGGTATTATTGTCTGTCATTCCGTCGTACATTTTTTTTTCCTTTTACGGAAAGTTTTTAGTAGAGAATCAATGACTAAAAAAACACTTAATTTTAACGGTTTAAAAGAGGAGAAAACAGGTAAAAAATGAAAATGTTATTTTGAAACATAGTTTATCTTCAATTTCGACTCTTTAAAATTCAAAATTCAACCGAAAAAAAGAAGAGAAAAACTAGCTAATTCGAATCTTTTAAAAAAAATAAAAAAACAATTTATGAAACATCATCAGTAATTTTTCCTGATTAAGATTAATTTCAGAACTTTGATGACATGTTTTAAATAGGTTAAAATCCAATCTGCACTTTGTTAGAATATATAAGAAATTGGACAAAGCTACATTTCTAACAAAGACAAATCATTATTTCTTCTAGATTTTCCAGAACAAAATTTTTTAAAGAAATTCAAAAGACTTTGAAATAAGATTTAAATTTGATTCTACAGATTTATTAGATTTTCCAGAATAATTTTTTTGAATTTTAATCATAATAAATTTGAAGAAATATTTCACAAGTATTTGTTATTCTTTACAATAAAAAAAATTAATTTACTTGAACATTGATTTCAATAGTCAGGAAAGAAGAGGAAGGAATTTAAAAGGTAAAATGGTATATGTGTTTAAAAATCTAAAATCATTTTTAAGGTTGTATTTTTTCTCTAAAACTGTCTTTCTGAAAGTTATAAGAAGCAAAGTAAAAAAAATACATTAATTTATTTAAACAAGTGAAGACCAAGTCTTTAAAATATTTTCTTGGATTTTCAAATTCTATCCGAGCTTTGTCTCTCTTAGAATTAAAAATGTCGAGCAAAGCGAGACCAGCTTGCTAGTAAATAAATAAAATTAAAAAAATAGAGGCAACTCACTGGTAAGTGCTGCTATTTGAGCTATTTTTAGAACAGGCCAGCGGGCTGCTCATCTAGTCCTTACGGGCACCACGTTGGTGACCCCTGCACTACATCATACAGCCGCTAAAAAATTAAAACAAGTTGTTGCTTTTTTGGTGTCTGCTGGTGTTCTGTCATATAGAATATATATCATTAACGTATCTCCTGTGTGAGAAAAAACATTTCAATATGTATTTTCTTGCATCTTGAGCTCACATTCGCAGTTAGTGCCAGCCTCTCCCATGAGGGCACCTTAAGCGTGCTAAAAACAAAAATTTGTTGTTGGACTGCTTCTAAAAATGCCCATAAAAACAGGTACATGCCGGCTGTGTTTTTGAAAACATGGCAAAAAGCCACAGTTGGGAGCATGATAACATGAATGTGCAGAAAATAATCGAGTGGCTTTGTGGTAAAAGCCCCGTAGTACACTCAAAATTCTTTTTTAATTAAGGCGGTCTCCCTACTGATGTGAATCAGAACCTCCAAGTCCAAATCCATGGTTCTCGCCCGGAAAAGGGTGGAGTGCCATCTCCGGGTTGGGGAGGAGACCCTGCCCCAAGTGGAGGAGTTCAAGTACCTTGGAGTCTTGTTCACGAGTGAGAGAAGAGTGGATCGTGAGATCGACAGGCGGATTGGTGCGGCGTCTTCAGTAATGCGTACGCTGTATCGATCCGTTGTGGTGAAGAAGGAGCTGAGCCGGAAGGCAAAACTCTCAATTTACCGGTCGATCTACGTTCCCATCCTCACCTATGGTCATGAGCTTTGGGTTATGACGGAAAGGACAAGATCACGGGTACAAGCGGCCCAAATGAGTTTCCTCCGCCATGTGGCGGGGCTCTCCCTTAGAGATAGGGTGAGAAGCTCTGTCATCCGGGAGGAGCTCAAAGTAAAGCCGCTGCTCCTCCACATCGAGAGGAGCCTGATGAGGTGGTTCGGGCATCTGTTTTGTTTTTTTTTCTTTGTCATGAAAAAGGGACGTTTTTGTCATTAAAAAGGGAGGTCTTTGTGGTTGGTGCACTAATTGTAAGTGTATGTTGTGTTTTTTATGTTGATTTAATAAAAATTAAATATATATATATATATATATATATATATATATATATATATATATATATATATATTTAAAAAAAAAAAAAAAATTAAGAAAAAATTCTTCTGCAGCCCGGTACCAATCGGGCCACGGCCCGGTGGTTGGGGACCACTGCGTTATATGACGCATTAATAACCAACTGAGAAGGTGCCTGGTATGTTAACGTAACATATTATGGTTAGAGTCATTCAAATAACTATAACATATAAAACATGCTTTACGTTTACCAAACTATCTGTCACTCCTAATCGATAAATCTGATGAAATTTTCTTCCTCGATGTCGCTTCTAAACAACTCTGCCAACTCCAAAGGTATGCGCCGCTTTCTCTTGTCGTTTTCTGCTGCATATTTCATTACATCCAGCTTGTAATCTGCAGTACATGATTTCCCTTTCGGTGTCATTTTTGTTCAGCCCTTGTCAGTTTTTATAAGTTACCGCCAACGATGAAATTATTAATTTTAATAGCTACAGCAGTAGCATATAGCAGTTAGCATTCCATGACCCAAAATGCACCTCTGCCATGACACCCCCCAGCTGAATTCTTATTGGTTGACGTGTGACGATTGCTGACATTTTCTTTGTCTCTTCCGCGAATGAGATAAATAATATTTTTTGGTAATGTGTTAATAATTTCACACATGAGTCGCTCCGGTGTATATGTCGCACCCCCGGGGCCAAACTATAAAAAAAACTGCGACTTATAGTCGGAAAAATACAGTAAGTTTAAAGTGGAAGAAAAAAAAGTGAATGTGAAAAACCATCCATCCATCCATTTCCCACAGCTTATTCCCTTTGGGGTCGTAGGGGGCGCTGGTGCCTATATCAGCTACAATCGTGCGGAAGGCGGTGTACACCCTGGACAAACTTTATGGAACAGTTTTGGCTTCAGAGAAGTCCCGCTTGTTGAATATCTTTATCTATCGCCACAACATAGTAATATGCAAATACAGCATTGTAATACCTCCATCCATCCATTTTCTACCACTTGTCCCTTTTTGGGTCGCAGGGGGTGCTGGAGCCTCAGCTACAATCGGGTGAAAGGCGGGGTACACCCTGGACAAGTCGCCATCTCATCGCAGGGCCAACACAGACAGACAAGACAACATTCACACTCACATTCACACACTAGGGCCAATTTAGTGTTGCCAATCAACCTATCCCCAGGTGCATGTTTTGGGCGGTGGGAGGAAGCCGGAGTACTCGGAGGGAACACACGCAGTCACCGGGAGAACATGCAAACTCCACACATAAAGATCCCGAGCCCGGAATTGAACTCAGAACTACTCAGGACCTTCGTATTGTGAGGCACATGCACTAACCCCTCTTGCACTGTGCTGCCCGCATTGTAATACATACAAAACATAAATAAGACTTAAGTTCAACACTTACATTATGCCAAAACTTTCAAATAATATTCAATGAAAAAAAAAAATCGGTGATGTATCGAAGCCGCAGTATTTGAAGTACGATGTGGTGAGAGTCGATTGTACTTCTCTAGTCACACATGTTTAGCGAGAGACACACTTATTCCTACAAAAGTTAAGAGTTTCATATATGGTTGCATCACACAGATGTAGTAAACAAAACAATTGTTACCTCAACATCCCGTTTTAGCTTCTCCAAAAAGTATTTCTTGTTGTCGTCTCCTATTTGCAGTTTATGGCCTTCGTTGAGGAAGTCGTTGTCTTTAAAAGTGGGGAGCTCTTTTGCCTAAGGAAGGTGGAAAATGTCAAAGACATGAGTGATTTAAATTGGCAGCAATGTAGTCACAATAAGACGATAGAGAACAAAATGATTACTTTGTCAAAATTATGTCTTTTGACAACGTAAGGCCAAGATAAAACTTAGGGTATTTCCACCAAATTTTTCAAAACAAACTTAAATTTCCGTCTTTTTTTTCCAACTCTACCTTAAATACACATTCAACTGATTAAAACTGTGTATTGGAACAACACATGAATTGATCTACCATGAATTGATTTACGTGGACCCCGACTTAAACAAGTTGAAAACTTATTCGGGTGTTACCATTTAGTGGTCAATTGTACGGAATATGTACTGTACTGTGCAATATACTAATAAAAGTTTCAATCAATCACGGGACACTTTATTTCACTTTCTCCTCCTTGTATGGCCTGTTTGCTAGTGATGGGTAAATGTCGCCTGAATGAGTTAGGCACACTTGACACGGTGTTATTGTTTAATAGTGGCACAATCTGCTGGATTCAAAGAAGAGTCATTATATTTGACCTGCTGATAGAATTCATGGTTAGCTAATTTTATTGAATGTTTTTGTTATCGCTGTGCAGAAAGGAATATGAAACGGGCAACTTTGGTTAATGAGCCAAATGATAAAAAGGAAAAGAAGAACATTTACCTTATTTGGCGCTATAAGATCAAAATGATCCCACACTATGGAATTTTTACCTTTTCCTTGTTCTATTCAGATCAACGATGGCGACCAAAAACCAATGTCAAATGCAGCGCGCTACTCTAACTACTTTCAGTAAAACTGGTCACAAATAAAGCGCTTTCTGAAAAACACAGTTTGGTGCCTCACAGTCAAAAGACACAGCACCTGTATTGTCATGTTTATTTTTTCCTTAAAGTGACACACACACAAGGCATCAAAAAGACACTTTTTGTGTTTCATAATCTATTAATGCTTCAGGATCATTTAACCCATCACTATTTTTCACCGTGTGACTTGTAGAATATACATTTTTCAAAGGGGGAATTGTGTTAGAGCTGAGGTGTCAAACTCAAGGCTTAGCCGCCAGATCTGGCCTACAAACACCTGGAAATGATATGCGTCAAAGTACTTCATATTTTATCACTAAATGTAATTGATTTTTTTCATTTTGACAGAAAAAATATATGTACTGCTTGAAATTGCATACCTTTTAAAATTTAATAGTATCCAATATTGCAACACATATTAGAGTTCCGTATTTTTCGGACTATAAGTCACATTTTTTTTCATAGTTTGGCCAGGGATGCGACTTATACTCAGGAGCGACTTATGTGTGAAATTATTAACACATTACCGTAAAATATCAAATAATATTATTTAGCTAATTCACGTAGGAGACTAGACGTATAAGATTTCATGGGATTTATCGATTAAGAGTGACAGATTGTTTGGTAAACGTATAGCATGTTCTATATGTTATAGTTATTTGAATGACTCTTACCATAATATGTTACGTTAACATACCAGGCACCTTCTCAGTTGGTTATTCATGCGTCATATAATGTACACTTATTCAGCCTGTTGTTCAATATTGTTTATTTATTTTAAATTGCCTTTCAAATGTCTATTCTTGGTGTTGGGTTTTATCAAATAAATTTCCCCCAAAAATGCAACTTATACTCCAGTACAACTTGTATATGTTTTTTTCATTCTTTATTATGCATTTTCGGCAGGTGCGACTTATACTCTGGAGCAACTTATACTCCGAAAAATACGGTATATTATCATACCTTATAAACATGTTTTTGTCTAAATAAAAGTACTTAACTTTACAGAAAACTATCCATCAAATTAATAAAAACGACAATAAATACTAATGTTTTTTGCGGTAAAATTCTGTTGACTGAGCTGCCAGTTTTTGACTGTAAAATCTACGGTTGTTGTTTTTAGCGGTGTATTACTGTAAATAGAAAGACGGTATTTTTGTATTTACGGTAGAAAAACTGGAAGCCTTGTTGCCAGATTAAAAAAAAAGAACTTGTACTGTTTTTACATTAACAATATAATGTTGTAAAAACCAATGTAAATTTAACACAAAAATTATGGCAACTAAGCTGCCAGTTTTTTGCATAACACCCCCACCCCCACCAAAAAAAAAAACAGTGGTACTGTTTTTTCCATTTACTGTAAAATGTTGTAAAACATTAACAAACCATGATTTTACAGTAAATTTTGGTAAATGTAAAGTTTTTACTGCAAAACCGACAGTCTACTTAAAACAATTTATATAATTAACAATAAAAATCCAGAGGCAAATTCGTACAATATTTGCTGTTAAAAGCGGCCCTCTGATGGCAGCCATAACGGCAATGTGACCCTTACTGAAAAACAAGTTTGACATCTGTGTGTTCGAGTAACAGGACTGAGTGAAAACCCATGGATATTACTTATACCAAAGACTACAAAAAGTTGGACCCATTCTCTTCCTGCTTGGCACTCAGCATCAAGGGTTGGAGTTGGGGGTTAAATCACCAAAAATTATTCCCGGATGCGGCCACCGCTGCTGCCCACTGCTCCCCTCACCTCTCAGGGGCTGGTCAAGGGTGATGGGTCAAATGCAGAGAATAATTTCGCCACACCGAGGGTGTGTGTGACAATCATTTGTACTTTAACTTTAATTAAAAAAATATTTTACAGTTAATTTGATTGTGCTTTTATACATTTCCTTTCCTGGGGACACAAATGGCACACGTTGGAGAATTGCCCACAAAGTCCTACTTAAAAGAAGGTTTATTCTAAATAAAGAAAACCAAGGGCATTTATTTGGATTTAAAAAAAAAAAAAAAAAAAAAACTTTCATATACCTTTTCCTTGTCACTGGCTTCTCTTGAGACAGTAGAACCCTAAAACAGGAAGAGAACAGTATAATTAGTAAAAAAAAAAAAAAACTAACATGCTGAGGATGCATAAGATGATGGATGAACATCCACCTTCTAGAGTTTATTCCTGATAGGATTTGGCAGACCAGGAGACATGAATGTCATGGCCGTAAGACTAATACTGTAAAATCTTACAGCTTATGTCTTTAAAAAGACAGACATCCCTTAGGTCTAGCGCCCCCGGGAACCATGGATAACATCTGTAAACTTGCAGCATTTCTCTAATTCAATTGTTTTTGGGGCGTGTGTGTTTTTTGTAGGCATGTGCCGATCGATTGGTATTGCACGATTTTCTGAAAAAGTAATTGATCAAGCATTAATTCCTTTTTATTCTGGCTGACAAGCAGCGAGCAGTTAGATACAGTATGTGTCTCCATACACAGTGCGGAGCTGCTCCCCTAACCTACTAATAATAATTACCTACATTACGGCAAATAAACTATTGTTATGGGGTATTATTAACACTGGAGGACGAGGCTAATCATGCTACACACTAACAGAAAGCCAGGGGCGGGCACACAAATGGCTAAGGCAAGCCAGCTTTAAACAACACCAAGAAAAAAGTGCTTAGTGAACTTTAACAAGTGACTAGACGCAAATTCACAAAATGAGTCAATGATTATGACATTCCAAGTCAACGTATCAGTATTAGTATTGGCAATACTATCCTTTTATTTACTTTGTATCAGATTGACACCAAAATTCCCAGTATTGACCTCATGGCTTGAGAGGCACCCCTGTATTTTTTTGCATTGTCAAACATAAAATACAGTGGGGCGAAAAGTAATTCTTTAAAATTCCGACAATGTAAATTCCTGGATTTCTTTTTCACATTCTGTCTCTCACAGTTGAAGTGTACCTATGATGAAAATTACAGAACCCCCGCGAACCCAAAGGGAATAAGCGGTAGAAAATGGATGGATGAATGCCATCATTTTAAGTGAGAGAATTTACACAATCGGTGGCTGACTAAATACTTTTTTGCCCCACTGTACCTTCACATTTTAGCAGAACAGTGGGAAACAGCAACTTTTAAAAATCTCACTTGTAGATCAATAAGAGATAGAGAAAGGATATTTTAACAATAACTGTTCTTGTGTCAGCATTGTTAGTCAGTACACGACACATATAAAGAGGATCAGATTAATCAAGAAATTGGTGTGTCGATATTAAGGATAGTATCACTGTATGATCAATACACGATTGATCAGATCGATATTTTTAATTTCTCAGTCGTTTTGTTGTTGGTTGTGTCAATGTTTTCAGGGAACAATTCCCTGTCCACAGGAGGAATTATAGGGCAAAAAATTAAGGATTTAAATTAGTAATAGATAGTAGTTTTTACTTTTTTTTAGTTATTGTGCATTATTGACTTTGTTTTGATCAAACAATTCAAGAGAATAAAGAACTAGATAAAGAATTGTGTTGATATCGTAAACTGTCAAAAGCACTCACTTAGAAAAATGTACAGTTAATAAATGTGATCGGTATTGACTGAGCTCAGTCATGGATGATCGGCAGCATAAAACCTTGACTGGAACATCCCTTGTGTTGTGGCATATGCTGTATTTTTGTATTTATGGGATCGTAGCCAGAGGTGTCCCGATAACAGCTTTTTTACTTCCAGTATTGGAGCCTTGAGAATTAGCCGATACCGATATTGATTTGATACGATATCAGCAGGAATCATACATACTTTTATTTTGTATTGTGGATTAAGTGAAGTCACAGAAAACCATGCTATTTATGATAGACACTAACCAACCGTAAATTCCAGACTATAAGCCACTACTTTTTCCTATACTTTGAACCTTACAGCTTATAAATGAGTGCGGCTAGTTTAGGGATTTTTCTTCGCTGACAGCGGGCTATAAAGTAAATAGTTAAAAAAACAAAACAAGCAAACCCATTGAATAAGTGTTTGTGCCGTGGGGTCATCTTTTGGACAAGTTTGTGCCACTGCAGGTGCTGCTGTGGCTGCATTGCCCTTCTGTTTGGACTCCAGTTGCCATTCGGTCTTCTAGCTGTCCATAGCGTTACTACTGGTATGGATACGTCATTTATCACTCCAAACAACCATTGTAAGTTTTACAGCTTAACTAAAACAGATTTTACTTACTAAACCGTCCCATGTTGTAGCGGTGTTTTATGCATATTTATATGTGCTATGGTAATGTGATGAAGCTTGCGTCATTAGCATTAGCTACTATGCTAACACGTGTCTTTGTTAGTATTATTAACAGTTTTGTAAATTCACCAAAACTTTGAGTCAGTTTAGCTGATTGGAGAGCTACATTCTGCAGCTAATGGGTCCATGACGAGGACTTCTTTTTTGTTTGATCAGTCGTTTTACTGACGTGTGACAAGCACCGTTTGAAAACAATTTAGGTATGTACATTAGCATTTACAAAATGCATCTGTGTATATAACTAATTCCACAAAGTATCTAGCTGCGCCTTATACTCCGGTGCGATTAATATATGGAAAAACATTAAGTTTTTCTACAATGTAGTAGCTTGTATACTTGCCAACCTTGAGACCTCTGAATTTGGGAGTTGGGGGTTTGTACCTGGGGGTGTATATATTTTGAAGTATTTCTTGTACATACACACGCAGACGCAGACGCAAGCGCACGCGCACACACACACACACACACACACACATAATCCGTTCATGAATGAGTATATTCGTTCGGCCACCGTGTTCAATGGAGAAGTCTGATCTACAAAATTTGCAGGCAGCAAACCCCTTCCTCTTCGAGCTGTCCTAGATGAACTGAAATTATTTTTCCAATCATTTTGGAACTTGCAAGCGTACTTCTACTTCTTACTCGTCGTCGCCATGTCTCTTATTCGTTCTTCTGCTTCGTCTCTGTTATGTTTTTGGACATTACTACTTGCTGTAGTTTTGAAGCAATGCATGATGGGAATCCAGATGTTGTGTGACAGTGTATTAACTGTAATAAACACATGCTGAGAAATAGCTCCGTGCCTGCCTACTTTATGGGTTATAGATAAACTGATGGATAACAGAGACATATATAACAGTCTTCTTTTCAGGTGAGAGAGGACGCTAAAGGCAGTGCCTTTAAGGCACACCCCCGGACATTGTTGTCCGGGTGGAAATCGGGAGAAATTCGGGAGACTGGTTGCCCCGGGAAATTTTCAGGAGGGGCACTGAAATTCGGGAGTCTCCCGGGAAAATCGGGAGGGTTGGTAAGTATGCTCCATAGTCCGAGAAATTTGGTATTTGTTAATAACCATCTGGAATGCTGTCTTTGAGTTGACGTGGAATGGAAAATGATTTTTTCCATCAAAAATTTAAGTTAAGCTCATGAAGCAGTAAGTTAAAAGGCGCAGACACATTTGTTACTGGATGCCTTCTAATACTGCTCTACATACTTTGTATGCGTAAGTAATATGCAACTAGTTATGTGATGCTAGTTTATATTTGACACTACATGAACACTACATATATTTCTATATGGCGCCCAGATAATACTCCGGGAGCAATCACTTATTTGCGCTCGCTATCCAGGTACTTTGTGGCTATTATCCGCCGAGCGCCGTGTTGTTGTAGGGAGAAAAAGCGTAACGACACACATTGCGGAAATAACATTATTCTCCGTGCGTCGGCTAAATACAAATATATTCCACAACCCCAAGCATGTCTTTTTCAAAGCCTGCAATGACGAGAAGGGTTAGTGATGTGCAAAGACTATTACAGGAAAAGTGGGAGATGAAATATTTCTTTGTTGAGCACAGGCGCAGCCCGACGTTTCTTATTTGCACAGAGAAAGTTGTGGTGCACAAGGTATACAATTTGAGTTTGAGACCTCTGTATTAGATGGACCAATGACCAACGTCAATATCAGTGTGCAACACCTGTATTTGCAGCAGTTCTAATTTGCAGCATTTTCTCATTCCATGTGTTGTATGGAGCGTAACAATGTTTGCCCCTGTCAGCCACAGTAGAAAACAGCTCGTAACCTGTAGAAAACAGCTCGAATACAGAGAGACCATTTTTTGGCTCGTTTTGAAATACTATGTGAATAAAATTATTATGGGATAGAAATAATAATGTTTGTGTCCCCGGAGTAAGATACAATTTCAGAGATAAATCTGATTTTTTTTTTAAGCAATCCTGTTAATTAAATTATACAGTTAGAGAACTAGCACTTCCGTACACCATATTATAAAAGGGTAATCGAATGTTTCAAAATCTTACAGTGCACTTGTAGATTTCAACACCTATTTATCAGGCAGGCTGGTGACCCACATCTACACTTACTCTGTGGCTGACCTATTAATAACCCTGCGTTCTTTCGCATTAAAAATCGTAAACATAACAGGCAGACACATTGGCCCAGTGGCAGAAATACCTTCAGGTCATATTTGCGATGCACAGTGAGGTGATGACTGAATACATTCCGGGTCACGACCATGTACGTCTCCACCCCGTCCACTGTTAGCCTGTACATGCCCAGGAACTGAGGCAGCAGTGTGTTGCCGTGACATTCCACTATAAACTGAAGAGAGATAAGAAAATGAGACAAAAAAGTGACATCATCTTGTCAGTGCAAATTTATTTGTAACCCCCCCCCCCAAAAAAAACATTCATAAATCTGTCTGCTGTCAATATATTGTATAATACTGTACAATACAGTGTTTCACACAAGACTGCAATATATTTGTAGGTTGCGGGTAGGAGATGACATAATTAAGGAACGGTTAAGTTTGTAGTTTACAGTTTAAAATACACATTCCACTACCAAATATGAATATTTGCAACAACGGTGCTCCAAACATTTCTTGACACACAATTTCAGTGACATAAAGCCAACCCTCCATCATGGCTGCCCTTCATGCATATTTGGAGCATTACTTCCGCACAAATGCACTGTCGGAGATAACTCGGTTAACAACAATGGCGGCATATTAAAATACTCAATTACATAACGAATTGATTGAAACGCCCTGCGATGAGGTGGCGACTTGTCCAGGGTGTATACCGCCTTCCGCCTGAATGCAGCTGAGACAGGCTCTAGCACCCCCCACGACCTTGAAAGGGACAAGCGGTAGAAAATGTATGGATGGATGAATTTTTAAAAAAAAAGCTAAACAAATATATTTAAAGCTACCTCGGGAAAATTAACTTTCTTCTATTGTTTTTTTTTTAACTATACGCTCCCGCCAGTCAGTGCCCTTAAATGGCCAGCACTCCTTGTGAAGAGCAATACAGTGGGGCAAAAAAAGATTTAGTCAGCCGCCAATTGTGCAAGTTCTCCCACTTAAAATGATGACAGAGGTCTGTAATTTTCATCATAGGTACACTTCAACTGTGAGAGACAGAATGTGAAAACAAAATCCAGGAATTCACATTGTAGGAATTTTAAAGAATTTATTCGTAAATTATGGTGGAAAATAAGTATCTGGTCACTTCAAACACGGAAGATCTTTGGCTCTCACAGACCTGTAACTTCTTCTTTAAGAAGCTGACTAAATACTTTTTCGCCCCACTGTATGTGCATACGTGTCCGAGTCTCTTAACTAGATTTGTCTC
This sequence comes from Nerophis ophidion, assembly GCF_033978795.1. Taxonomy (NCBI): domain Eukaryota; kingdom Metazoa; phylum Chordata; class Actinopteri; order Syngnathiformes; family Syngnathidae; genus Nerophis; species Nerophis ophidion. The sequence goes on along the minus strand of NC_084611.1, from coordinate 58,409,986 downwards.
TAGTCGCTTTTTAAAAAAATAAATATTGGAGGGCTCTGATTACTCGCAAAATACAGTGACAAGTTGACAACACTAATCCCTGCTGCTACATCTTCTTATTCTCTGGCCGAGCAGGTGTGTTATACAGTCATACCTTGATTTTTGTATGTCACACTTTTTGTATGATTTCATTGAACATTGTTTGGCCGAAATTTAGGCCCAGTTCTCACATTGCTTCTTGGTTATGGTACGACACAAACGTTGCACGTTAATTCCATATCTTTGCTTGGAATGGCGTGCCCAAACAAAGAATCCCACGCATTGGTAACTCTATGTTCTACTTTCTTTTATCATTAGGCACACACATATATATATATATATATATATATATATATATATATATATATATATATATATATATATATATATATGAGGAATTATGACAGCACACTAATAAATTCAATAACAATAAACAATAGCTGACTTAAATTAAAAATGCCCTAATTACCCAAATTACCCGTAATTGTACTTTAGGTGGGTTAGGGTGAGGAAATAAAGCACTCCTTTTATCATACGTGTTTAACTGCAAGCCGGTTGTAAACTTCCCCTGAGCTAAGTGTAAACAAAAAGTAGTAGTTGTTGGCTCTCATGAAGTCTGCCATGATTAGTAGTTATATGTGAAGAAAATAGTGAACGTTGTGAAGCATCTGTCAAATTACAATGATCAAAATATGTAAATATTACATGTTATGTAATGTATGGCAGCACAGTGGAACAGGAGTTAATGCATGTGCCTCACAATACGAGGGTCCTGAGTAGTCCGGAGTTCAATCCCGGGCTCGGGATCTTTCTGTGTGTAGTTTGCATGTTCTCCCCGTGACTGCATGGGTTCCCTCCGGGTATTCCGGCTTCCTCCCGCCTCCAAAAACATGAACCTATAGGTTGATTGGCAACACTGAATTGGCCCTAATGTGTGAATGTGAGTGTGAATGTTGTCTGACCATCTGTGTTGGCCATGCGATGACGTGGCGACTTGTCCAGGGTGTACCCTGCCTCCCGCCCGAATGCAGCTGAGATAGGCACCAGCACCCCCGCGATCCCAAAAGGGACAAGCGGTAGAAAATGGATGGATTGCATGTTATTATTAATGTGCATGTTACTACATGACATACATTCTTACACAATGACGTGTTTTTGATGTTTTTTTTAGCGCTTTACAGGTGGAATAGAGTGGCCCACATTAGCTCCATTGATAACTGATTTTTGCTGGCATTTAGCGTTGGAATGCATAAAAAGAAGAAAAAATACAGTACAGGTCAAAAGTTTGGACACACCTGCTCATTCAATGCGTTTTCTTTATTTTCATGACTATTCACGTTGTAGATTGTCACTGGAGGCATCAAAACTATGAATGGACACATGTACCTACTCAGTGGCCTAGTGGTTAGAGTGTCCGCCCTAAGATCGGTAGGTTGGGAGTTCAAACCCCAGCCGAATCATACCAAAGACTATAAAAAAATGGGAGCCATTGCCTCCCTGCTTGGCACTCAGCATCAAGGGTTGGAATTGGGGATTCAATCAACATAAATGAATCCCGGGCGCGGCACCGCTGCAGCCCACTGCTCCCCTCATTTCCCAGGGGGTGATCAACGGGAAGGGTAAAATGCAGAGGACAAATTTTACTACACCTAGTGTGTGTGTGACAATCATTGGTACTTCAACTTCAACTTTAATGTAGAGTTATGTATTTAACAAAAAAATTTGAAATAACTGAAAGCATGTTTTATATATTCTAGTTTCTTTAAAATAGCCAACATTTGCTCTGATTACTTTTTCGCATATTATTGGTATTCTCTCGATGAGCTTCAAAGACGTAGTCACCTGAAATGCTATTCACTTCACAGGTGTGCTTGAAGCTCATCGAGAGAATGCCAAGAGTGTGCAAAGCAGTAATCAGAGCAAAGGGTGGCTATTTTGAAGAAACTAGAGTACAAAACATGTTTTCAGTTATTTTACCTTTTTTGGTTAAGTACATAACTCCACATGTGTTCATTCATAGTTTGGATGCCTTTAGTGACTAACTACAATGTAAATACCGTACTTTTCGGAGTATAAGTAGCTTCGAAGTATAAGTCGCACCTGCCAAAAATGCATAATAAAGAATGAAAAAAACATATATAAGTCGCACATATACTGTATAAGTCACATTTTGGGGGGAAATGTATTTGATAAAGCCCAACACCAAGGATAGACATTTGAAAGGAAATTTAAAATAAATAAAGAATAGTGAACAACAGGCTGAATAAGTGTACGTTATATGACGCATAAAATACCAACTGAGAAGGTGCCTGGTATGTTAACGTAACATATTATGGTAAGAATCATTCAAATAACTATAACATATAGAACATGCTATACCTTTACCCAACAATCTGTCACCCCTAATCTCTAAATCCCATGAAATCTTATACATCTAGTCTCTTACGTGAATGAGCTAAATCATATTATTTGATATTTTACGGTAATGTGTTAATAAATTCACACATAAATCGTTCCTGAGTAAACGTCGCACCCCTGGCCACATTATGAAAAAAACTTTGACTTATAGTCCGAAAAATACGGTAGTCATGAAAATAAATAACGCATTGAATGAGAAGGTGTGTCCAAACTTTTGGCCTGTACTGTATGTGTGCTTGTGTCACATAAAGATTGTGAATGATAAGACAAAATTCCCCCCAAAAGTGCACTTCCTAGTTTGAATGAGACGGTTGTAGATGTTGTTTTTGCGTATTAATTTGTGCTAATAAAGTGATTGTTGATTGACTACGCCCTAGTGATCCTTTCAACACCCAAGTATTTTATACCCACACAAAAACATCGCAATCTGGCAAAGTTATGACTTCAGTCAGGATGCCGATAGACAAGGGTAATGTCCTGGAGTCTTCAGGAGAATTTAGCAGAGTTGGCAGGTCTGCAACATGCTGCCATGAAGCAGACCTATACAGTACAATGCCAGGGATGCACCCTATAACTGTTGATCTTTTCCACTCGCCATGTGTAAAAGACGAATGCCTCAGGCTCCACAGCTTTGCCTCGCTGTCACTTCAAGTTTTACAATGCACACAGGTATGATTGGAACTAAACACACACACACTCAAGCTTCAAACTGATTAATCAAAAAGTGGAGGAAGAACATATGATCCAAATGCCAGACATGCTCCGGAAAAGA